>NC_088869.1:5609221-5897681 GCF_032884065.1 Artemia franciscana | reverse complement strand
CAAATCTGAGAAAACATTTTTATCAAGTCAATTTGTACAGCTCCCTGACAGGCCTACCAATTTTCATTGTCCTAGCCTGTCCAGAAGCACCAAACTTGCCAAATAATCAAAGATCAGAACCCTCTAGAGGGAGTGGAGGTAGGTACTTTAAAATACCTTCTTGGGACATAATTTAGCCTGTAGACTTATCTCTGAAAAGTTTCATTTTCCTAACTTAACCCCTTTCTAAGAAAGCAAGAAGTCATTAAATTAGAACTTTACCCTTTTGGTTAGGCCTACTAGGCTATATGCTCTTTAGAGCCCTTTTAGGGCTCAAAATGGAATTTGCCAAAGAAACAATTCTTGAACTATGAAACAGCACAATAAAGGCGTCAAGTGTTACATTTACTTTGATCCTAGCTAAATCATGCTAGAAACTGCAAATTTACCCTATGATAATTTTGCCTTATCATAGCCTAAAACGGAACAACCAACACAATTTCTAAAGTACTTTTACAAAAATACACCAAAAACATGATACTATAGCTAGGTTTCTCCCTTACTCAACTGATTACCTTACCATTCTAGGTGTTGTTATATTCAGAAAAATCAATCCCTCCTGTCAAATCTAAATCTGCCTTGATGATTGTGAAGATGATTGTGACAAGTTTTTGATAGATGGTATTATAGCTTCACTTACCGAACTTGTTTTAATAACAAATTCTTTTTTGCTACAGAATTGACCTAATGCTCTAGGGGCTGCGGCAAGCTTTATCTTAGGAGCAAAAACTTCCAGTTGTGAAATACCAATGAAGAGTGGTTCTGGCTTATAAGAAACACTAGTAAAGGTAAAACCGCAAGTCACGAATAGCAAGCTATTGAAAAATTGACCACACGAAAACGGTTCATTGCGGTTGTTGAAGCACGGAAACGAGTATGAGATATTTAAATAGCATAGGCATAGGAACATATAAATCGAGTTCTAGAAGCCAATAAAAAAATTCGGAAGGCTAGCCCATATTACTCTAGGCTAGTTGTTCCTAATTAATAATACAATTCTTACCTTTTATGTTCATTTCCCTAAAAATGCCTTCCCAGGTCATTGGGTCTTGGGAACTACATGTCTTGAGTAGCCTTCACGTCCTTTGTAATGTATTAAGGGACGACTTTAGATAAATATGATCAGTTTCTCAGTTATTGCATTTTAAGATTCAAAAAAGCTTTGAATTCAAAGAACGGATTTGTTTCAAACGGCTTAGCATAAATATTTTAGCACAGCCGTCGAACCATTATGACGGTTAAACCGATAGCAAAACCGACGAAATTTGACGGATCAAGAAAAGATCCGTCAAAAAACAACAGCGCTGCAAGTTTTGTGCCTTGTGAGGCACCGCACTTGAATTCAGCCCATTCGGAGTTGGTGTCTCCAGAGAAAAGGCTGTAGACGCACTGGAAACGGTCTTGCCGAAAATCGATCACTAAAAGGAGAATATACTGGCGTGCACCCATTGCGCGTACATTTTTCACAGCTATGAAATGGCGAACAAGATGAAAGGCTTTTCCGTAATACACTAGGAGAAGATTGACAATCGCACTTCCTCGGTCAAGCCACTCGACACTAGGGTGATACATTCTTATTAAGCAGATAGTTGTTGGAAACCCACTGTTTGTTTGTTTGATTAGTCACCAGCAATCACAAAGGAAGAAGAAGCATACCATGCTCTTTCAATACCCCGACGTCACTAGGTGTCGTTTTACCAGCAAGTCTTTTTACTAACGAATGCCATTTGTGTGGATCTGTTGTAGGTAAGGGCATACTTTTGTCCTTCACCCATCGGCTACGTTTGACAATATGGTTCCGCAACTGAATCGCCATTGCTTCGAAGGCAGCAGGGAGTCTTAGTTAGGCCCTTGAGGTCGCTTGTGGTTTATCAGTATCTGTAACGGTAACGACTTTAGCCAGGAAACAAGCACGGAAATTCTGCTGAAGTAGGCTAATTAGCTTACTGACTTTGAACTTGATGTCTGTCTCGGAGCAAACGTCATCAAATTCGTAGTAGCCGATCCAGCAACCGAACGTAGAAATCGAATCTCTTGTTAGTGGTCATATAGTAGTTTCGAATTGTTTGGTTTTGAGGAATGCAGAATTTGCCTCCCAGAAAATTATGAAGTGATCGAAATTATGGTAGGGTCCTCGGTATTACAACCACTTGCTGCAAATCCAAAACATAGGAAACCCACTGTTTGTTTGGTTGAAGTCACCAGCAATCACAAAGGCAGAAGAGGCATACTTTTGGCGCATTTAATGTACAAAAAACTGTATGTGCTCAATAAGTTCGTTCCTGTTTCTGGCACTCTCAGGGTAATAGACCGAAGCGATTATCAAACACGATTATCTTCTTGATAAATGTGTCGATTTGCATTCCGTCCAAAATATCTCATGGCCGGAGTCAATTGGATCACTTAACAGCTTTGACGGTAGATCGTTCCGAAAGTAAAGTCCTACGTCGCCTCCACGACGTTTCAGGCCACGGTCGCGACAAGTATTAAAGCATGCCAGTGTAGTCTTTAATGCGCGCTGACTCCGAAGTAATGTCCCAACATTCACTGATTTTTGCGAAACAGGCATTATTGTCGACAAAAAACACCAAGCCATCTAGCACTGGAACACTCGAAATATTTTAAAGCTTTCGATAGTTTTTCTATCAGGAAGAGATAATTGTCCTTATCGTTATCTTAAAAAAATACAGTCACCATGCGCTAGATAGCGTTCAAGTTCTTATCGACACTAGCATTCTTCTAAGGTACTAATACTATGCTTCCAAACTTCAGATCAGTCTACTTACGAAGATTTTAGGTAGATTCACTTCCTGGTGTAAACTGAAGGAATGGGGTTACAAATTCCACTATCAACTAAACGAAAAGGGACTTTCGATTACGTGCTGTAACGAGAGCCCCTCTCACTTTTTTTTAGCTAAGCTGAGCCACCTGGTGCTTGTTCCTTAATAAAACCAGCGTTCGAAAATAAGCTTTTTTTCATTTTATTCTTTAATAGACAAATTTAAAATGCCCAAGATGCTGATATGCTTCCCAGTACAAAGTTGAATGCTTCTTTTTAACCTTTGGTGAATAGATTACATCCAACAAACACGTGAATAGATTTCAGAATGGCCTATATTTGAGAAAAAGATAGTTCTCAGCTTTTGCTTTATATTCTCACCATTAAAATGAGAAATTCACTATTTATTATATATCACCCCATTTTCTCTAAAGAAAGAAAAAATTAACGATTGACTCTCTTTTATTCAGCAAAGAATTTGATAGAAAACTTCGTAACACCTCCAAAAACTTGAATCTTCTGATTTACTTAAAGATTTTGCCTTGATTGAACTTGCGACCTTGTTTGTCCGTACCAGTCCAAGTGAAGTACTGTGTCACTAAATCCTTTGTTTCTTGCGCATCGGGGTCAAGTTTCTTCCAGTCATACGATTCGTAGTCGATCTGCCAATCGGGACTCAACTGAAAACGAGAAACTTGTCAATAAACCATCAAAAATAGGTTTACAAACGTATATAAAAAAAAATCAATAAAAAAAATCGATTGGACAAGTTTTCCTTCTAACTTTAAATATAATTAAAAGTTCAGACCTATGGTACAACAAAAAGTTTACTGGTAAGAGTGCCATGGCTCAAAAATAACTAAATTCAGCTCTTTTAACTGGATTAATATGTATCACAAGAAAACCAAAGAAGAGTCAGAAAGGCGAATTTATTCTCTATGCAGAATGGCATTTCCTTGTCTGTCTAGGAATATTTTTATTTTTGTCTAAAGAAGTACCAAGCAATGTGATTGTATTGCGGAAATACACCACAGAAATGTAAATGAAAGTACGGAACACAATAAAAGCTTACCTAGCTTATAGGCAAACAATTACACTACGAATAGACCGTGCTCATTTACAGAAAACCTTTCATAGAACAAAATATCATACGATAGGATAAAAGCAGCTGTACAAACCACCTTCGATTAAAAATAAATTAACAACAACACACACAGGGTTTGCCTCCTTTTATCTTATTTTGTCTTCAAAATAAATATCCTTTTTTTCCCAAATAGTTTCAAGAATAATTTTGATATAAATCTGTTCTTGGATGCATAAATCCTTAATAATCGTAAGATATGTGCTTAAAATAACAACTTTGAGTTACTGGATCCAAAATTTTTGAATAGAACAAAGAATCCGACTTTTTATAACACAACGTATACTTTATTCCCAGTGGCCACCTTACCCTTTACTTTCAAAGTATATCTTATTATTTTCTTTCACATTCATTTTGCCTCCAAACGTCTAGTTCAAACTAGGTTAATTTTTCTTAATAATTACAACCATTGATTTAGCAGCACCTACTGCTTTTCAGCTTCTATTCGTCCATACTCTTTTAAATCGCATCGTCACGAGGTATTCAAAGGAGTCAATGGATAAAACATCACAAGGAAAATCGCTCCAAATCGAAGCGCAACGTCGAACATGGATTTCCTTCAATTACTCAATTCACGGCGAGTCAGTATTAAGATAATGGGATCGAGCTGTGCCCCTTTCGCATCCGTCTTTTCGGTGGAACGATGTGGGCGGGGGGGGGGGTGGCTGTAAGAGAAAACTCTACAGAAGGAGATGAATGCATGCACTTGTAGAAATCAAACATCAACACTACATCAAACCTTTTACTAACAGACTGGAGCAATGGGTAACGACTAAACCTGCTCTATCAGAGCCGTGTCTTGGATCTTCTGAAGTGGCGCCAGCTATTTTTTCGGAGAACTAGTATCCATGCGACATCCATGCTCGGCAATGGGTCTGATGCAACACTTGGAAAGTGGGAAGATGAATGAGCTGGGTAATAAAGTTTTTACTGCGGAGTGATCCCCAGCTGTCTTGTACAGGAGATTCTCACTCAATCGTGGTGGATTTACCAAGAGATTATAAGGAAACGAAGCTCATTGACTCTATTTACAACTTCATTTGTGAAGATGAAGCAGGGGTGTATGCGCATCATTTTCGATCACGACATCAGCAGCTCCTTCGTTAAATAAAATTTTATCTATTTCTGTCAGAACATACTTTACATCAGAGGTGAAAGAAATAACTGAATGACTTTTTAGTAAACCCATTCATATGTCACTAACAAAGTCCGCGTTTTTTTTTCTTAAGATTTCACGACTTAAGTACTTGACCAACTCTTAGGCCCTTTCCAATAACAAAGCAGATTCTAAAATAAATCTGACTATCAGGACTACGGATTCATAATCTAAGGGCCTGAATTCGACGAAATTAATGAAAAGCAAAGACCATGCTTTTAGACAGAGGCTTAGAAGTTTGGCTGCTCCAGTTTGCAATCCTAATACTACTACCGACAACTCAATGCAGGACCAAGCAGCACAGCTGCACACGCTCCTCCTCCACAATTCATTCCTTACCTCCTACCTCCAATTGAAGTTTTTCAACAAACCCCCATTTAGCAAGCTAGACTTGAATCTTTTGTCCGTAAGAACAGGGGTTCAAGTCCTGGTGTCGCTGGTCATTTGTTTCGACAATCCCCCATTTAGGGGATTATTGAATTGTTGATTAATATTTGTCTGTACTCAAGGTTGTTACTAAATGGGGGATAGAATTCAATCAGCCCAATAGTCTTAAAGATAATGCAGATTTTAACCCATATAATTGAATATTGTTGCTCTTACCCTTATTCAACACTTATTCAAAGCATTATAGTTCAATGGTTATTATGATCCAAGATATAAATAGTAAGCCAAACTCTGGATAGTTATAGAGAAAACCCGAAAAGATTAAAAAATAATTTTCTTAATCAATTAAAAATTAACGGAAATTATTTTAAAAACTTTTTCCACAAAAGAGGCCAACACAGCTGCACAAGCTCCTCCTCCACCATAATTCATTAACAATTTCACTCTTAACCCCCCCCCCCCCCGAGAAGTTTAATTTTCTTTAAAATCCTCCTTCTTCAATCTTTCGAATCCATTCGGGGACTGGCTTTCCGTTTGTCCAGCGATAGATGGCCAAAACGATAAATATTTGGCAACGGATTGACATTCATTCTAAAAATATGTCTTAGCCATCTTTTTCTCTCATTATAGCCTTTGAGAGCCAAATAGAACCTGTCATACGGTTGGTTACACGGCTGCCTAAAATTATCCTTAGACAATTCGCCAACAACAGCGTGAAATTTGAAAGTCAAGTTTTAAATTCTTTATTTCAGTAGTAATTGTGAAACCAGTTTCAAAATCTGGGTCCAGTTGACAAGACCCATTATCTAAAAATAAGGATTCATTAAAAAAACGAAATATCTTTTCGGTCATGTGACAGTGGATATACATATTCTTAGTCAATCAAACAAAGCAGAAGGAAAAATGAACAGATAGTTGGTTACTTTGATTTTTATTTATTTACTAATATATATTCGAAGGCTAGTTGTAAGTATCTTACAACCATAAGTTAATGAAGGCTTAAACCGTTTTTAACTGAAGGACGAAGTCAGATTGGTCTACGGATGAGACACATACTTTTGACTATCTATAAGCTGCTATACTATATTTTTGGCAGGTAAATATCTCTTTTCATTCTTATCGCTGAATCCTCTTAATCCTCTTCTGGATGTGATTTTTTTAATCTAGCAAGATACATCTTCACTAAAATGGTGTCTAAGCACACTTTTTGAATGATCACCAACACAGACTTTCTCATTTCCTGGCTAATGTTTAGGGAAGACAACCTCTAGCTGTGATCATTCAATTTCAGTAATCTTTACTAGAAGTGGAAAGAGATCAAGTCTTGCGATCACAACTCATGCCGACAATTTGGAACACTGGCAAATTCAGACTGACGAACGAGGTACGTGTAAATATTGCAAGACTGGATATTCTACATTTCTATGTGAAAAACGCTCTGCCCTGCTCAATATGATACAGAATGTGAAGTGTTACAAAAAAACAACAACAAAGTCTTACGATTACAAGGAAAGCCAATCCACGAAAATGTTGGTGGTAGGGGAGGGGATGGACTTACTGAAAACACAAAAAAGGTATTGTTCAAGAACTAGAAATGGGAGGATCTGTTGCCCCTTACCCTAATAGGCACCAATGGTGATTACAAGATTTGACAGCTTTATATTCGTTTTTATACCTTGCATACTTTTGCAGCATTGAGACAAAACAGGAAAGAAAAAAGCAGAAAATATATGGTATTTTACAAAAAAATACATAAAAATATTTTCGATTTCAAAGTCTGGTGAATATTCTGAAAAAGAAGTTTGTCCCTCGGCAGCTATGCTGTTGACATCCTGCATAGATGTTACATAGTTAAATCAGCTTCATTCAAAAATCTGAGTCATAGCAAATGAAAAGAAAAGATCCCAGGCGTTACCTTGAAGGCTAGGTCTTGACCTCTCCAGACCCATATGCCAGAAATGGACGAATCGTTGTCTTCACCAAATACGCAAACAGAGGCAAATGCTTGCTTTCTCATCTTTTCTATTCGCTGGAACATACCTGTAAAAAAATGTTTGTTCTTGAAAGATACAATCAAATAAATTACAAAATTGTAAACATTACGTTTTTATTGAGCATCTATTGCTTCAATTCTAGTCAGGGTTCTTCAACCCTGGGTCGCTCAAAAATCCGTCTAAACCAGGAAAAACTACTAAAAACCCAATCATCCCGGTGTCTAACCCACAGAGAATCTTTGTAAAATAAACAGGATATTTTTTGTCCTTTTTGTAATTAATAGATTAATTACAGAAAAAAGAATCAAGCAATAATAATAAAGGACAAAGACGAAAGAACATCAACTAAAAAATAAAACCAAGGCTAATACAGTTTTATTTTTCGCTTCCCATACACAAAGAAACTACACTTAGCGACTATAAAATAAATCTCTTACAATACTTGACAACATAAAAGCACAATTTAAATTCTTATATTATTATTAATCGTATTCCATAGTTTGCAACCTAAATAATTTATAGACAAATTGTTACATATTGACAAGAAGTAATCATAGAACAGTTATATATTAAAACTTATATACTTATGCGTTATGCATTTGCAAACTCTTATAATCATTATCAATTAGATCCAACAGGTTTAGGTATGCTTGAGCAGTAACGATCCACAAAAATCTTTTAATTTCACAAGGGTCTTGTAACAGTCAATTTACAACTTCGCATAAAAATAAAAAAATATAATATAATAAGGCTTAAAAAAAACATAGCTTCTAGAAAAAGATAAGAATCAATTTCGAGATTTGACATAGAAAAATAAATTACTTTTCAATATTGTAAAATGTACCCAGAGCTTTAATTTTTCTTTCTAGTATTTTTACAACTTTTCTTTATAATATTATTTATTCAATAATAATAGAAAAGGGAACAAAATAAAAAAAATAAGTTATGAATGTGAAGTAATATAAGCTTACAAAATAAAACAAAGATGAAACCTCTTCATTTTTTACCTCCCCTTACACAAATAAAACTTAGTCCAGTAACACTACAAAAAGAAGGCCAAACCTCGGCATTCGAGCGACAGAAATATTTTTTAAATGAAAATGTTTCAGAAAAATTTGCTTAGTAATACATCCAAAATTGCGGTGCAGAAATACTCCTTTATGAGGGAAAAGAGAAGATAAAGAGGGAAATCGCAAATTTGAATTTCTGCAATACTTTCTGGATTGAAAGGCCGTTCCTATAAAATCAAGTCCGGGGAGACCAAAAATGAAACCAGAGTTGGAAGACGGTACAACTTAGTACCCATTGTTTTTTCAATTATGTATTATATTATTAGAACGCCACAAATGGTATTTTTGCCCCTTCTGACCCCACTCAGGGTGAGAATGGGGTCACAGATGATGGAATTCTTAAACTCTGACGCCATTTTCAGTCTCCCTAGAATTGAGTTAATAGTGAAAGATCTTTCAAAACAGAAAATGTTGCAGAAATTTAAATTCAACTCCCTCCCTAACTCCCCTTTTTCCTACAAAAAGAAGTATTTCCACACGACCAATTTTGGATTATCAATATCATTCAAATTCTGGGTCAAAACCGTGAAGTTTGAGACTTTTTTAAATTAGACTCAAAACTGAGCAGACCTAAAAACTTTTAAGAAACTTTTGTGAAACACATTTGCTAAGTTTATGAATTTGAGTAACTATATCCATTCAAAATGAAAGTGGCGTGATATTTTGAATCAAAAAATTGTCAAAAAGGTAAAAAAAAACACAATTAATAACAGTTCATAGTCAAACACGACCTTTACGGAGGAAAGGAAAAGGATCTTTCCTGAAATCACAAAAAGGAGAAGCCCCATCTCGTAGATAGCTATACTCGTAGATAATATTTAAGGAATTGCAAGTGAACAAGCACTTAGGCATACATTTATTTCGGAAGTAGAGGAGATGGAGGATTAATTGGAAAATGAGCTGTTTACAAACACTAGAATTTACAGAGATCGTAAATATGACGAAAACTTAGAGGGGTGCATGAGCCTGAAACCCCTCCCTCTGGGAGTTTGATGGCTGTTAAACTTCTGACAGCTATTTTTTATTGACAGATTCTCAGATATAAATAAAACTACAACCTAGCCAAGGAGAGGCCACTTGCCTTCATCACTACAAAACAAACAAAATCAACATTATTTAAAATAAACTACAATCTTTTTTTTTAATATTTTCTTATTTAAACCTAGAAAAAATAGTTCTCACAAAGAAAAAGACCGAAAACTATTTTCACATTCCCGCGGAAAGAAATAAAATAAAGAAAAATCTATTTTCGGTACGCAAATAGATTTCACTAAAAAGAAGCCGAATAAGGAATATCTGACCACGTTCGAATACGACGGAGGACAAGCCCCAAACCTAATCGATAATGGTCAGTTTACTCTTCCTCTCGTACGTTATACAACAGACCCGAAGCGGCACTATTGTATCTTTTTCAAGAGTTCTACAATCAACAGACAAATCCAAGCTAGCAAGAAATTCACACAATCTTGCTAAACGAAGTTACCTAGCTACAACAACATAATTCTTGAGTGGGGTCGCTACAACCGAAAAGTAACTTAATAATATTTACGATTTTCTCTGTATTTTCTTGTGTTTGACATATAATTAGCCTATTTCGTATTGTTTGAAGTCGTTTATACAACAGCCACTAGCGGAAATAATATTATAATACTTTATTAACACTAATAATCACCTAAAAAATTAACTAGCTAAGAATGACTAAACAATTAATTAATTAAATAATAAATAACTAGATAAATTAAGATCTAATTAAAAGTAGCTTATTAAAATAATGTCTGAATTGGCAGATCAATTACGAATCCTATAACTGGAAGAAACTTGACCCCGATACGCAAGAAACAAAGGATTTAGTGACACAGTACTTCTCATGGACTGGTACGGACAAACAAGGTCACAAGTTCAATCAAAGCAAAATCTTTAAGTAAATCAGAAGATTCAAGTTTTTGGAGGTTTTACGAAGTTTTCTATCAAATTCTTTGCTGAATAAAAGAGAGTCAATCGTTAATTTTTTCCTTTCTTTAGAGAGAATGGGATGATGTATAATAAATAGTGAATTTCTCATTTGTAATTGTGAGAATATAAAGCAAAGGCTGAGAAAAATCTTTTGGTGACATATTGGTCACTCCTAAATTTATTAACGTGTTTGTGGGATGTAATCTATTCACCTAAGGTTAAAAGAGAAGCCTTCAACCTTGCACTGAGAAGCATATCAGCATTTTGGGTATTTCAAATTTGTCTATTCAAGAATAAAATGAAAAAAACCTTACTATAACAACACAGTAAAACCAAACTTGGGGACTTGGGTTAGAACTCATTACTACGATTTTAACCAGCATTATATAAAAAAAACATTACCCACTCTGCACTGTTCGATGTATGGTTTTTTTTTTCGCTGATTTTTTTGGCGCTTTACCATTTAATAGTTTTACCAATGAGCCCTCTTTCTTGACTCTGTAAGCCAATCCAGAATCAACCCAGTTCTCAATGGGTACCTGGGAAAAACAGGGAAGGGTAAACAGGAAGGGTGTGCAAGAGCATAAGAGTCCTAGGCCCCACGTGCCTGTTGTAAGTCCTAGCTGAAGGACCACAAAATCGAGATTAGCACCGCCGGTTTGGACTAAGAAGGTTAGTGCCGTTTACCTAAAGCCTCTTTCATTTCCTAGAACCTCAATTAAGTTGGGAGTTTTCCCCCCTTTTGGGTTATCCTTTACATTTTTTTTTAAACTACTTTACCATTGGGTTTTGTCATTCTTTTCTCTTTTGCTATCAATATTTTCCTCTGTCAAATCCCGACAAAATCTTTTTTTAATCAAAACTTAAAGGAAGATAAGTAACTAGGGTCAATATTTCATACAGAAAATGAAGAAAATTATTATGTAGTAGTTACTTTAAAAGAAAATAAATAATGTTTTGCAATAAAATAGTAGCTAATTGCAATGTAGTACTGGATTGAAACAGTAGACCTAGACGTCTCCTGGATTTAACAGTACAGTATAATTTACCTCTTCAAGGTTACACAAAGGGTCAATTGTTTATCCACTTTGTGTCGTAATTAGAGGTTAAAATCATTAAAGGTCAATTCAATCACAATTAAGATAACGCTACAATTTAGTTTCTATAACTGACAATTCTGTGTTTCCGAGTTCAACCAGAGAATTAGTATCCAGATCTAGCTAGAACCAAAACCCTAGTTAAATTTATCCAGTATTTTAAAATTTACTTAAGACTCAGATAATTTCTTAAACCACATATGCCTGCCATAACAAAAAGAAAGAAAATGATCAAACGGGTTTCACGTTATTGTTTGTTAGGTATTTGATTTTAATTCTTTTAATTTTCGGTCTTTTATTCAATTTTATTTAACTTTTTAGGTTTTTTTTTCACTGGTTTTGTTGTACTTCCCACACTTGTTTTTGTCTTCTCCTTGATCTTATTAGTTTGTTCGCGCTGAAGAAGAGAAGCGGTTGTTCTCTCGAAATATTCGCTTTCTGTTTTTTTTCATAAGTATTTTCATTTGGCCTTAAAAAATCTCATTTTTGGTCGTTTCTTTCTTTACTTAAGACTCAAGCCAATTAAAGAACTCCATTGACAATTTCTTTTTATCGACATAATACTTAGGTTTTCAAACGCGAGCTGGTGTATAATACAACTGCGGTTCTTAGGCATTTTCAGACCAAAGATCTTCAAGAAACGTCCTGTTTTGCTGCGTTCTTTTTGAGATTACGCCTGAGTGTCATTCTCTGCCGCGGACAATATTTTATTCGGGGAGGGAACCAACGCAATTTTCAGGTAATAGGTTAGAATACACCCCCGATAACACCATCAACTGCATCTAATTTTATCACTCAGACATGGTTACCTCAAATCTTCAGATTCTTAATAACACATCACCCTTTTTAATGAGGGTTGATGCTAAATTGCAACAGTAAACCTAACTGTCTCCTGGATTTAACATCCCGTATTATATCTCTTCAAGATTACGCAAAGCAGCAACCGTAAGTATACTTTATGTGTTAAATAGAGGATCAAATCATTTCTGCTGACCATCATTCACTTTGTCTTCCGATAAATTCCACGTTTTAGCTCGGTAGGTTTGCATTTTTTTAAGCATCATCAGCGCCTTAATTGTGTTTTCAAGAAGGAATGTGGTACTGGATTGAAACAGTAGACATAGCCGTCGCCTGGATTTAACAGTACAGTATCTTATACCTCCTAAGTAACACAAAGAGGCAGCCATGAGCACATCCTGTATCGTAAATAGAGGATCGAATTATTTACTATCGATGACACCAAGCTACCTTTTTTCCCACAGTCAAATGCTCTGATTTCTAAATTTTCTCAGCCTAAAATTAATTAACAGCTTTCATTTTTTCCTTAGATATACTAATTTATATTACATCTTTCTTAAAAAGAACAATCCAGAAAGCAAAAATATTCGCATGTACAGTATGTACTTTGGGGGGAGGGGGATTCCAAATTATAAAAAAAATTACACTAAGAAAAAAAAAAAAAAAAAATCAGACATGCAAACTCTCTATTCGTGTTACAGACCATACCGGTAAACATTTTCAGACCTCTCCCCTAGGCGTCAGATAGGCTTCTATCTATATTGAATAATGGTTAAAGAAATTGAATTGAACATTTTGACTTGGGTGGACCTTGATGAGTTGTTACTGGGACACTTTTTGTTTCAATAAACCTTCTAAGTTTAGCTTGTGTTAAGTACATTGATTAACAGATAAAATAATCGGATAGAGAAAAATTTTGTTATTGAATCAACTTATGAAATCTTAAATTTAAAATAAATAAGTCTTTCACCCAAAACTCTTTCAAAGCGACATAGTTTTTGTTACATAGTCTATTTTTAATCTATGTATCCTTGAGTTTCATTTCTTTTGAAATCAAAGCAACGGTACATGTCTCTGTGTACTGTATGCATTAAATCATTGTTCACCCGATCGCAAAGAAACTTTAATAAGTTGTTGAATTCACTATTACGAAGGTTTTAGGTACAAAATACCCCCGGACCAGCTTAATCTTTCGAATAATAATTGCGCTGACTGAAATTAGAGCCCCCTCCCTTAAAAAAAATACTTTAAAGTTTCTTTGATTAAAATCATTCACACGTCCTGGATCCAATAATGCTCGGCGGGAAAGTTCAGAATCATACTCGGCGGGTAAGTTCAGAATCATACCCTAATTTTTCAAATACTTTAAAATTTAAAATATGATCGTTATTTAACATATGGGCACTCACTTAAATTTGTGTGAAATTGGAGTCACATAAACAATAATTCGGTTTTTGAGACAATTAGGGATCAGTTAAACAAAAACATGATAAGCTAAAATGAAAGAAGCAAGTTGTTTAAAAACTTCCCATTAACAAGGTTGCATAAAATACAAACTTTTGACATCTCATTTCGATATGAATGATTATGTATTGGAATTAAAGACAGCAATACTATTTTAGAGCAAATGGGTTAATCCCAATTCAATAGATAAGGCCATATCTAGGGGGACAGGAGTACCGGATTTACCCCTTCCCCCATGAAGTTGTTGTCCGACTCAAAAACGTAAAAAATGCATACAAACAAGTTATCAACGCGATTCTTAAAGCCCCCTCCCTCCTCCAAGTAAAAATCCTGGACATACTACCATAAATAGTAACATTATAGTAAAATTAGTTATAATTAGACACCAAACCGTCACACAAGGATGTTAGAATTAAATATTAATTAGATTAACTAACTCTTAGTGCTCTGCGATAAGGAAAGAATCAGCAGCTATCTAACCGAATATCTAGGTCATCAGCACAATCCTATTTTTCACTAATATCAATACATATATATAAATCACAAGTGAAAAAAGGGAAAACTTAACATGGCAGGGGATGAGGGAAGATGACAGAAAACTTATCCAGTATCAACTTAGTTAAGCTGTTCAAAGATGATTTTCCGCCGCCGTCAAACTTAACACGGCGGTGGATGAGAGAAGATGACAGAAAACTTACCCAGTATTAAGTTAGTTAAACTGTTCAAAGATGATTTTTCGCCATAACACAAAGGACTAACTGCGGTTTTATTAATTAACACATAACGCAACTGTAGTACCTTTTCAGTCTTATTTCAATAGCTTAATTAAAAAATAAACACAAATACCCCTGAACAGATAGTATACAAGACATATTCTCTCAGCATAATTTTTGTGCGTTTCCATCAAAGGAAGATCCATTTTTTACGTTCTAATAGTGATCCCAGAAGATAGCATTAGCCAATTTTATTTTGTCTCAGATACGCATAACGTTGAGTCAAAAGGAGTCATAATTGGAACCACAAACAAAGTGCATAATTAATTGTCTTAATTTTGCTTTATAGGGAGCCTTTCCAGACCAGAGCTTATACAACGAAGGAGCTGGCATAATAAACTATGATATTTTATGATCAGATTAAAAAAATATTAAGTATTTGTTTAAATGACTATATTATGGAAATCATCCCCAAGTTCAATAAGCATATTGTAACTTTTGATGTTCAAAAGCATTTATTGAAATCAATTAAATTAATGGTTTATTTTGCGTCAGAGCTCAATAACGCACATTTTGTTCTTTTGGAGATAGAAAATTCTTAGTGTATTTATCTATCAGGATAAATCAAACACCTTCATGCAAAAACCTTTCTTAAAGTCTTTGGAGCTGCAAGAGTTTGCACTGATTTTTTTTTTCATTTCAACTATAATTTTTGGACAATAGGAACAACATAGGCATTCAGTGAGTGTAAAATAGAACACTAACTTTGACCAAATCTTCCCATTTTCGAATTACTTACGCAAAATAAATTTTACTGTCTAAAGGGTGTTTATTAGAGCAAAATTACTGCACTTGCATAACATATTATTGAAATTTATTACAAAAAGCTACACTGAACGAGGGCATCACTATTCATATATTTGATCAACGTTTTACTTCAAAGAGAACAATAAGATTGAGGAGCGTCAGGTGATTCTCCCTGCTTCACAGTAGCTATCATTCACATCAGCTTTACATGTAATGGACCAGCTTGGTTCCTTACATGGATCGCAAGCATGGGCTTTAGAGTTTATTTCGGGTCAAGTGCGAGTGCTGTCTTTTCTTGTCACACTTCCTAGAGGAATTCACTGGTCATAATTTGGTTTATGACTTAAATATAAAAAATCCCCCCTTTTCCCCCCTAACTACCGATTGTAACTGCACAAATGCAGTTACTATTTACTAATTAAGCATGATGACCAATATAAATCTACCAAGGACCTTTAGCATCCGCATCGTTTATTATACACTTCAACTGACGAATAATTCAAAATTTTTTAGAACTGGCAGTTTTTTATTTTTAATCTACAAGCGACTCAAGTGACAGGTAATTCGAGGGGCTGAACTCTGTGTAATGGCCCAATATGTATTCCCTTTTCTAATATACTCTATTGATATTAAGGAGGGGGGATTCGCCTCCTTATACCGTCTTTCAATAAAATTTCTCTTCTTAAAGCTTTATTAAAGTTGTTTTGTTGTTGGAAGACTATCATACAGGGATAAAGCCCTGTTTAATTCTTTTTATTACGTATTTAATCTGCATCAATCTGACTGGTGATCATACAATAGACATACATAAATCTACCTTTTCTCAATCTCTATCTTTTTGGCATCTTAAAGGCATATTTAAATAGATTTAATGCTCAAAGTTAATACAATATGCAAATCTGTCTTATGTAACTATACATATAAGTTGTCCTGAATTTTTAGATAAATTGTGTTGATACTTTTCTCAGCTTTGTCAGAAGCCTTTCCAGACTAAAATGCCTATAAGAAGAAGCAGTTGGTAGGATAAACCTCTATTGCTCTATGACGATATGGAAAGAAATTCAGCATTTAGCTGAAAATCTATGGAATCATCAAATTCATATGTTTATGTTTTATTATCCAGACATATAAACAACACAAGTGAACAAAACCAAATTGAGGGGATGGAGGGGGATTGTAAAGCTTCAAATTTAAATTGTGCTATTGCATAACCTTGCTTTTAGCCATCCTGGTTGCAGTGCTAGCTAACAGCCTAGTAATTTCATTGGGCGTTCGTGGTAAAATACCCAAGCTGCGTGTTCTTGGGACTCAGGTTCAGATTGAGGTGCTCTAATACCACACAATGTAATAAATAAATAAAAAAAAGTTTAAATTCAAAAGCAAAAAACGTAAAATAAAACCATTCAAAGAAAATTAAAGAGATTTAAAACTCGGACTGACTTTTGAGAGTAAAACACCAATGTCATCAACCGATTTTTAAAGATCATTATCAATAAGGATCAAAGTGAATTTTTAAAATTTAATAAATGCTTATATATATAAGTCTTAGGATATTGTTAAGAGTGGTATATTGTTTTTGGAGCTCCAATTGAGGTCGTCCTTTCGATTTAAATTATCTTACCCCTTGGGCATCTCGTCAAAGGGATCCTTGCTCTTGGGTTCAGCTGCAAGAGCCTCCTCAGCAGCATCTGCTGGTTCTTCTTGCTCTTTCTTTGGCACTTCCTTCTTTTCTGGTTTTGCTGTCACTGCTTTTGGGGCCTTTTCTGTCTTCTTCTTTTGTCCACTTCCGATCTAAAATACAATTGATGGAATAATAAATACAAAATTCATCTTTAAGATAGGAAGTTCGAACTGCTATAAAAACTATTAATAATTTACCCTGTTTTCAAAAGGGGTGCCAAATATTTCACAACAAGAGCATTAAAAGAATTACTTTCAATTTTGAAATCAAATTTAATGACATTTCTCAACGAATTAGAATGATCTTGTTAAGTTTCATTCCTAGAAGTCCAGACTATACAAAGTGTATTCGATGTTCAATTATGAAGCGTTCACTCTGTAAACTATTGTAAGGCATAGAAAATTGTATAAAAACAAGTCTACATCTGTTGATATCTACGAAAGTAATAAATCTTTCTGTAATTTTGGTTTAAGATTGATTCTTTTTAAGATTAAATGCATGATAATTTCTATACCAAAGAAATTTGGCAATGCCGTGAAAATTTTGGTGAAAATAAAAGTGTATTTATCTATGTATCTATCAATATTCCACAACTGGTTCGATCCGACTATATAATAAAAGTGTTATGACAAACTTAAGGTATATGTTCCCTTTAAAAGAAGCGATTTCGCGACAAGTCTGCAGCTGCATCAAAAGGACAAGATCCTTACGCATTTTTAAAGGAGGATCAAAGCTTGATTCAAAAACAGGAAAAATGTCTTATTTTTAACCAATTTTCTAAGTATTCTCAATCTAAAAACCATGCACATTAAATTTTTATCATTGCAATGCGGCAATTGGATAGGTCTGAATCTAAGCTATGGATTGACAGAAATAATATTCTATTTCGTTGATATATCCAAAACCTAGGGGCAGGCATGCAAAAAGTGCCATAGCAATTTTCAAATTTGTTGCCAATATTTTTCTGAAAATACCATTTTTACATATAAAAATACGTTTGCTCGAAGAAAAGCTATCAAAACACAAGTTGCGATTTGGAACTTTTTACATACCTGCCTAGGAGAGCATAAAAATGACATGCTAAAGATTGCACAGGGAACACGAACCTTAAGAAACGTGTTACTTTAACACGTTAAGAAAAAAAAAAAAAAAAAAAACATTCGTGATTTGTCTTCTGGCAAAAAATACGAAATCCCACATTTTTGTAGACTGGACCTTGAAATTTTTTCTATAGGGTTCTCTGATACGCTGAATGCGATGGTGTGATTTTCGTTAAGATCCTATAACTTTTAGGGGATGTTTCCCCCTATTTTCCAAAATAAGGCAAATTTTCTCAGGCTCGTAACTTTTGATGACGAAGATTAAATTTGATGAAACTTATAGTCGTTCGGACTGAAGCCCTAACTTAGTCTTGGGACAAAAAAGTTAATATTTTTATATATTTTCCTAACATAACACCTTGTGCTTTATATTGTTGTGGGATTACGTAAAGATAGGACTCTCTAGAACAAAATTAAATAAAATCTTTTCTCAATGTTTATTTTCAGAGAAATCATCTCACGCTCTGTTGAAGTTCAGGCATTGTATTAAAGTTATACAATTTGAAAAACACAACCAAAATATATTATTTAGTAGAAGTTTCAATAGCTTTCTATAAGAATTTCTATAAATTTCCACAAGAATCACTCAATAAAGATTTCGGCGAGAGATAATTAAATCTAAAACTCTCTTAAGACAAGCAGACAAGTGATTTTACTTCAATCTATATTTGTAATTTCAAAATACAAAATTGTATTTGATTTCCATTTTTTTTAAGTATCAGTGTCCTTGCCTCAAGACTGTAAATTAATGAGTCGTTGGAAATGACTAAGATTACTTTTTTTTCTCTCGCAAAACAATCACACTGTATGATTTTTGATTGTTTATACTTTTTAACTGAAGCGTTTCTGATTTTTCGATCGTTTATGTAACAATTCGAATGTTTCTGGTTTTTGATTTTTCAAGTGATGATGTAATCGAGTGTTTACGATTTTCGATTGAAGTTTTTTTCCGAGTGTCGATGTAACAATTCGACTGTTTATGATTTTGAATGAGATGTTTTTGATTTTTTGAGCGTTTATGTAAGACTACTAAGTATACATACTCCTTGATTTTTTTATTCCTTTCGTTTTCATACTGAAGTCCATAAAATGACGATCATAATATCCCAGCCATTCGAAAAAAAAACAAAACAAAAAAACTTACAGCTGCCTGGAACTCAGCATACTTCTTTGGATCGAATTCACCAGCCTTTTCGCACAGCTTGAAGTCGCCAATTACAGCCTTGACCTGCTTCTGGTTAATTAGAGTGATAAACCAGCGGTTGGTATTGACATAAGATTTTCTGAAAGAAGAGAATATATTACAATCTAAGACTTATACTCAACTAATAATCAAGAGAAAAACAGCATTATTGTCTTATATTTTCGTGTTAAATAAAGTGTGCTTAAATTCGATTGGTTTATTTTTCTGAAGTGTTTTATTAAGCCTATTACGTTATCCATAATGCCTATCCCAGAAAAGGAAGGAAGATAACTACCCCTTTTTTACCCGTTATTACTATGTCAAATACCAATTTTTTTTAGTCACAATATTTTTTACAAATACACCTTTTCTCTGTGCAATAACCATTTAAAAAATATTGGCACTGCATATGCGAAAATCTAATGTAATTATAAATATGAAACACACATTCAAGTATAAACAGTTTCGTTCTATATTTTTGCACAAATTATACAAGAATCCGTTAAACCTTAAGAGAGAAACAAAAAACGATGTCTGATAGGTTGGGAGTCTTCCTGTCATCAAGAAATGTCATCAAGACATGACAACAGTCATTTCAAAACTCTGCAAGGGAAAGTCAAGCGCTAGACATACTTAGCATTTTCTCCACCATTTTAAGAGCCTACATATGCCCTGAATTACTTGACTTAATGCTCCTGCCGAATTGCTTTCGGCGTCGAGAGTGATGCTACATGGCACCTCGATTTAGACCGGTCTCTTGGAAGGATGTGGACATCCTCCTGAATATTTGTCATGGCTGAGAAGGCACATGCCGTGTCCTTCCATCTGGTTGGGGAACGACCTCTTGGGCGTTTCCAACCATGAAGCACGGGATCAAAGAATCCTTTGATCTTACACGTACGGTTTTTTTAAAGGTAACATATTCTTGGATTTTTTTTTTGTTAAATATAAATAGAACAGGCCATGAGTGTGACTCATTTTTTTTACCTTTTAAACCCAGAGCAGAAGCTTCCTTATTAGAAGCAAACGTTTAGGTGGGAAGCATTCGGTAGTTCATCACGTAATTTGCCAGGTACTTAATACCGTACCAGAAGAATACCTTGGTTATTCCGGGCTGGGGTGGCTCTACTGTACCAACACAGTTAAGTTCAATTCTTAAGATTGACGATGGTATTTCTTTTTTTTCTCTGCTTATTCTTTTTGTTCGGTTAATTTTTAAGCCTTTCGGTTAAAGGCTTAATTTTTCTTAGGTCATAATCTAGATGAATTAGTCTCTATATAACTTTTTAGAACTTTAATCCAAGGAGTTTTTAACCTACAAGGAGCTTCAGGAAATGGATCCTGAATCATCTCACTTCTTAAAGACAAATTCTAGTTGAATTAATTTTTGTTGTTGCACAACTCATCCTTGTCAGAAGCTTTTCCAGACCAGAATGCTTATAAAAAGAAGTATCTGGTAGGATAAATTTCTCTTACTCTATGATGATATGGAAAGACATTCAGCATTTAACTGAAAATCTATGGAATCATCATACTATATAATTAATACTCATTTCACAGATTAAGGGAATACTGCACTGGCATTAACACTAGGGAAATGAAAGATAGCTTTAGGGGCGATATCTGTTTTCAAGAAACCAGTACTAGCCTGTTCACATGATGCTAACATATATAGGGAAACCCAAAGAGTATGGATAGGTTCTAAGAGTGGAAACTAGGGCTAGTGTTAACAAAAAACTGTGAACATCACCTAGCGTTTGGCGACACGTTCTAATTCTGTCAGGAACTGGGACCAGGCACTGATTAATATACTAATTTTTCCAAATACACAAATTAAAATAGTTATTCTTATTACACTAAAAAATCCAATCGCCGTCAAAACATTAGATTGTTGTGGGGGGGGGTTTGGGTTGGAGAGTTTCAAAACTAATAGGAAAGGAAATTCATATTTGTGTCATACAAATACGAGAGAAAAACAGCATTATCCAACGAAACTATAAAAAGTTAAAGAACTTCTAATAAATATTGCTTGCTATCTTTTTTTTTTACTTTGGCTTTATTTTCCAAAAAGAAGAATAATTTGTTTTCTTTTTATTTATAACTTTTTGTCCCTACTTTCGAGCTTTACTGAAAATCCAAATTCGAGCACGTTCAAACCCAACTTTTGCAACTATACCCATTTTTAAGTGCAAAGATTTTCGTATTTCGTATCTATACTGTACATGCACTACAAAATGTACAAGCATTGTACATTTAGGGAAGTTTTGTGGGAGGGGTTTCACTATAATGTTTTTAAAAGCCAGCTTTAAGGGCCAGACCCTAAATACCTGATATGTTTCCAGAAGTGCTTGATCAGAAAGAGAAAAATTCACATCATTTTCTACAAATATTTTAGAAATTTTGAAAAATATGTCAAGAAATTTTGTCAAAAAGAATTGAACTGAGTTTTTATGGCGTTTTCCCAATTAGCCTTTCTTTTGTAACTAAATCATTAGATTTTTTTCTAATTGCACTATAAAAAAAAATCAAATATTGCCAAAATATCACACATAAGGTTGTATGCTGTGATATGTTTCATCACTAAAACAAGTATTAAAATCTATCGAAGGAGATGAGTGTCTGGCGTGCTCTGTAAAAAGCTGACCCATACTAACTACGAGCAAATGACTAGATGTTCTAATCTTATCTTTTTCTGTGTTTCGTAAAACAAACCCAAAACTTAATGACAACATGCTTAACTGATTGCCGTCCACATATTTAGTAAATTGCAAAACAAGCATAAGTAAAAATTACACCCTATCAGACTTTTATCTCCAAATAAGGCTGAGAATTAGTAACTACACAATTAGAGATGAAAAGGTACCTAAAAGCCTCGTCCAAAACATGCTGATAGAGATGGAGTAATGTGCATGTGACAACAATATCAGCTAAGGTAATTCTTTCCCCTACTAGGTAAGTTCTTGTAAGAAGATGGTCATCTAAGGCTTGAAGGGCTTTGTCTATATCCTCCTTTGCTCGGGCCGTAGCCTGCTTGTTAAATTGCATAATACCTAAGACAGGGAACACCCAGGTACACGATGCAGGGAGAATTTCAGTATCAGCAAAAGTCATCCATTGAATAATTTGAGCCTTTTCCAAGTCGCTGCTGCCCCGAAGTGTTTCATTAGCAACTGAAAATTAACAGATTTTATTCAGCTTTTTTTTCAAACGGAACTAAATAAAAAAAAGCAGTAATTAAAAGATTGAAAACATAACTTTGGGCCTTTTAGAGCCAGCAACAATAGATTAAGCATTCCCTCGGTGAAAAAAAAAAACTTTAAAATAAAAAATCTCTTTTATAAAATAACTTAATTTCGTTTTGTTCGCTGTAAAAAGTAAAACCAATAGTGCATTGGACGTGTGAGGATTTGTGACGCCATTCATTTTTTTTTCAAATTAGGGCCTAAACGTATTTTCTCGAAATCATGATTAATCTAGATCTTTATTTTTCACATTAGAAAATTGTAAAATGCCAATATACAAAAAGAAATTTACTGTCATTTTTCGAAAAAATTCACAAATAAATAAATAAATATGTTATCGAACAAATTTTGTCCGTGGCTAAGGATAATCAAGCCCTGCTTAAGATTTTAAATAACGTAAGTTTGACATGTTACGGCGAAATTCAACATAGCTACCAAAACTAGAATTTTGGGATAAGCAATAACAAATTTTGGAAAAAATTCCAAGAAAGCATTTTCCATTAGTTTACTTACGGTGATGGTGATGGTTAATACATTTTTTACGCCAGCCTGGACCTGTTCAAGCACTAAAGATTATACTGAACATAACTTAACTATTTAACATAGAAAATTGCATAAATAGTGTGAAAGCTACTTAAGACCGCAGAAAAATAGCATAAAAAACTTGCAGAGGGAAAATAAACCCTGAAAATTAGGAAGAAAGTAGTTGGCTAAATGGAACTTTCAGAGATTTTTAAGGTTTTGGCTGATTCCAAGAGTTTCTCTCCTCCTCCCAACTATTTTCTTTAAAATATAGAAAAGATATTCGTCCAGAATGTGTTTTTGATACTTTTTTTTGTCTTTTCAAAATTGTTGGAAGCCAGAGCCATTATCGAATACCAGTTTTATCTTGGCTATTCTCTGTACTTTTGTGACCTCTCTGTACTTTTTATTCTGGTGTTATTCTTAATAATAGTGATTTTGAACAATCCAAGAACGACTATTACAGGTATTTTAAATTTTTGTTCTATCTTTCCCAACCTTTCCATAATAGTAATTTAATTTCGTTATATTTAGCAATACAGACTATTGAAACATTTCTAATATAAACTTCTAAATTATTAAAAGATGCTCCATTAACGAAGTTCGATACCATAGATTTCATTTTGCGAGTCTCGGCGTCGGCTGACAGTCTCAAAGACAAAGGGTCCATTAGGTAATTCTTCCAGCACCACAGGTAGCTTCCAAATTAATTTTGGTAAAAATGACAGCGAATCTAAAATCCTATCAACGAGAGCTAATGTCTCTAAATTCCTGTCGTAAAAATCCTATGTCTGTAAAATCTTGTCGAAGAGCTAATGAGAGGCTAGTTTAAAACAATTAAAACCTATAATCTATCAACTAATTGTTAAACAAAACGCTGTCTAATCAATGAACATATATCATAAATAATGCGCATCCTGTGTCTGCAAAGATTTCAATCAAAGCAGTAAGCACAACAAGAAACTTCTAAAACTGCCAAATCATTCAATAAAACTTCTTTTTGGCTAATTTTTAATGACTTCCCAAACATGTAACCTATACTTTATAAGAGAATACAATTATCCGAAACTGAAAAAGTAAATACACACGCACAGACACACACACATACATATATATAAATACACACACACACACACACACACACACACACACACACACACACATATATATATATATATATATATATATATATATATATATATATATATATATATATATATATATATATATATATATATATATATACTAGCTGTCGGGGTGGCGCTTCGTGTCAACACCTAGTTGGTGGGGGCGCTTCGCACCCCCCCCCCCCAAGCCCCCCCGCACGCGTAAGTCGTTACGCACCATATTAGTTACGCGCCATTGTAGTTGTGTCCCTGTGTCCCACCTGTGAATATGACTCTTGAACAGGTAACATATAATTGTCCATGGGAAAACAATCCGTATTCAGATCTATACCTCATGATTCTAATGATTGCCCTTGAGCTTTGTTGATGGTGATTGCTAATCGACCATTCCCTGTGTCGCCGTCGTCATTTATATATCCCCCTGTGCCCCCCGGCGTCCCCTTTGTAGTTGTGTCCCGGTGTCCCAGTCTGTAATTTCTCTTTGAGTGTCCCGGTCGTCATTTATATTCCTTGTGTCCCGGTGTCCCGGTCGTCATTTGTGTCCCCGTGTCCCGGTCTGTACATTCATTCGTTTTTGAATTGGTCTTTTTTTTAGTTTTTTACCTTTTTTTAGTTATACCTCATGATTCTAATGATTGCCCTTGAGCTTTGTTGATGGTGATTGCTAATCGAACATTCCCTGTGTCCCCGTCGTCATTTATATATCCCCCTGTGCCCCCGGCGTCTCCGTTGTAGTTGTGTTCCTGTGTCCCGGTCGTCATTTATATTCCCTGTGTCCCGGTCGTCATTTGTGTCCCGGTTTTCCTGTCTGTATAATCATTCGTTTTTGAATTGGTATATGATGAAATAAATTTTTGTGTTTTTCCCCTTTTTAGTTTTTTTTTGGTTTTTACTTTTTTTTTAGTTTTTTAGTTTTTTTAGTTTTTTTAGTTTTTTCTTCTTTTTTCTTTTTATTTTTTTTTTTTGTAGTTTTTACCTTTTTATTTTATTTTATTTTTATATTTTTTAGTTTTGTTTTTCTCCTTTATTTTTAAGTTTTTTTCCTTTTTTTCTTTTTTAGTTTTTTTAGTTGTTTAGCTTTTTTAGTTTTCTGATTAGTTTATAGTTTTTTTCTTTTTAGTTTTTTTTTGTAGTTTTTACCTTTTTTTTAGTTTTTTTGTTTTTTTTTTACTTATGTCTTGGTCGTCATTTATACTCCCTGTGTCCCGGTCGTCACTTGTTTCCCGGTGCTTTGTTGATGGTGATTGCTAATCGAACATTCCTTGTGTCCCGGTCGCTTTCTCTTTGAGTGTCCCGGTCGTCATTTATATTCCCTATGTCCCGGTATCCCGGTCGTCATTTGTGTCCCGATGTCCCGGTGTGTAATTTCGTCAATCAACAAACATGACGTCAGTCGACACACAAACATGACGTCACTTGACACACACACACACACACACACACAGACAACTTATTTTTATATATATAGATATATATATATATATATATATATATATATATATATATATATATATATATATATATATATATATATCTTTATTGACAGTTTAGTTATATATATTTTCAAAAATATTCGCTTTGTTTAATTGGTACAGATCCAAAACATAACACAAATAATACTAACATATTAGTAATGCTTGTAGAAATGAGAAAAAAAGTATGAAACTTTCATGCCAGGGAAGGAGGCCGTCTTAGCACTACGAAACTAGTGTTAAGATGGCAACATAATTACAATTAGTCATAGCAATCTGGAATCCCAACTTTTTGCAGCAGTAAAACACTGAAATTCTTTTCAACCGCCTTATTGAATTTATCAAAATTAAAAGATTTGTACAAAATAATCGGACAAAAAAATACTGAATCACCGATTACATAAGATACATCCACAAAACTAGCTCAAATAAACTTACTTGTCGTATTTTATGACGTCTACAGAATTTTAAGAACTAGAACTTTACTGAAAACACAGAACTACCAAGGATTGTCAAATATTTATTTTTTACTATCTACAATAAATTTAAATGGAACACAGCAGAGAAAAGTGAAAATTAAAGCAGTGAAGCAGTTATAAACCGAAAAGTTTATGTTATAGATATGTCATAAAAAGCTTCAAAAAGCATAACAAATTTGATTACATTAATTTTTTTACGTTTTTACGATCGGACAAACATTTTTTTTTTTTGGGGGGGGGGGGGGGGGTCAAACCCCTATCCCCTGGATACAGCTTTGGAGAAAATATATTAATATAAAACTATACGTAAAGTATCAGCCCACACGCATAATGAAGTGATCGGTACACCTGCTGACGTCCCCACTACATTTTCGTCCAATTCGTAAAAATGTAACAAAAGAGCATATAAACCAATTTTTGATATTGATACCAAGTTAATATTGAGATTAATACACATTTTAACCCTATTTAGATTACCTTCAGTTTAACAACAATTAAAGTTGAACTGTTTTCACTAGTTTCAATTTGTTTAACTAACTAGAAACAAGCAAATAACTATTAGTATTTACCCTACCTAATTATAAAGAACTTCTTGGTTCTGAATTTTAGAGTCGTTACTAGTGATGAGACGAATTTATAAAATTGTCCTCTGGCGCATTGGTGCTGCTACAAATTTTAGTAGTATTGTTTGTAGTTTTTTTCCTAGATACTGGAACTCCGTGATGGCATAATACTGGAAAGTAAGAATTTTGTCGACGACCGCAAAGCTTTGAGAACAAAAGTGGCTGAAACACAAGCCGTCTTGTGTTTTTTCCCAAAATTAAGACTCTTAACGGATTTTCTCAAACTTCTGACCAATCTAAATCGTTTCTTTAGGCCAACATATATCAGATTTACAATTTTCCCGAATATATATATATATATATATATATATATATATATATATATATATATATATATATATATATATATATATATATATATATATATATATATATATATATATATATATATATATATATATATATATATTTATATATATATATATATATACTAGCTGTTGGGGTGGCGCTTCGCGCCACCCCAACACCTAGTTGGTGGGGGCGCTTCGCGCCCCCCCAAGCCCCCCCGCGCGCGTAAGTCGTTACGCGCCATATTAGTTACGCGCCATTGTAGTTGTGTCCCTATGTCCCACCTGTGAATATAGATAGATATATATCTATATATATATATATATGTTTTTAACTACGTAAAAATTGCGAATATACAACATTCTTTGCTGTCCCATTGTCTGTGCATATAAATAGATTGTCAGGTTTACCGACTCTTGAACATGCAACATATAATGGTCCATGGGAAAACAATCCGTATTCAGATCTATACCTCATGATTCTAATGATTGCCCTTGAGCTTTGTTGATGGTGATTGCTAATCGACCATTCCCTGAGTCGCCATCGTCATTTATATATCCCCCTGTGCACCCCGGCGTCCCCTTTGTAGTTATGTCCCTGTGTCCCGGTCGTCATTTATATTCCCTGTGTCCCGGTCGTCATTTGTGTCCCGGTGTCCAAGTCTGTGATTTCTCTTTGAGCGTCCCGGGCGTCATTTATATTCCTTGTGTCCCGGTGTCCCGGTCGTCATTTATATCCCCCTGTGCCCCCCGGCGTCCCCGTTGTAGTTGTGTCATTTATATTCCCTGTGTCCCGGTCGTCATCCCGGTATACATTCGTTTCTGAATTGGTATATGATGAAATAAATTTTTAATTTTTTCCCTTTTAGTTTTTTTTATTGGTTTTGACCTTTTTTTAGGTTTTTTAGGTTTTTTAGTTTTTTTCTTTTTTCTTTTTAGTTTTTTTTTTAATTTTTTATCTTTTTAGTTTTTTTATTTTTATTTATATTTTTTTAGTTTTCTTTTTCTCCTTTATTTTTCAGTTTTTTTCCTTTTTTTAGTTTTTTTTTTCTTTTTTAGTTCTTTTAGTTCTTACCTTTTTTAGTTTTTTTTAGTTTTTTAGATGAAATTTTTTTTTAGTTTTTTCCTTTTTTTCTTTTTAGTTTTTTATTGGTTTTTACCTTTTTTTTTTAGCTTTTTTAGTTTTTTTTCGTTTTTTCTTTTTACCTTTTTTTTTAGTTTTTATCTTTTTTTTTTTTATTCTTAATTTTATTAGTTTTCTTTTTCTCTTCTATTTTTCAGTTTTTTCCTTATTTTTAGTTTCTTTGTTTTTTTAGTTTTTCAGCTTTTTTCATTTTTTTTATTAGTTTTTAGTTTTTTTTGTAGTTTTTGCCTTTTTTAGTTTTTTCAGTTTTTTTTTTAGTTTTTAGTTTTTTACCTTTTTTAGCCTAACCAGGATTTGAACCTGGTACCTTCATTCTCCGTTCTGACACCCTCTCTCACCGAATGACTACTCCAGCATGTTCATTTTGGTGTTTTAAATGGTATATTATTAACCAAATTAATGTGTTTTACAATATACTAAGCATCGTCATAACAAAAATGACGACAACTAATTTCATGACGTCAGTCGACACAGAAAAATGACGTCACCTGACAGACAGACAGACAGACAGACAACTTATTTTTATATATATAGATATATACTTGCTGTTGGGGTGGCGCTTCGCGCCACCCCAACACCTAGTTGGTGGGGCGCTTCGCGCCCCCCAAGCCCCCCCGCGCGCGTAAGTCGTTACACGCCATATTAGTTACGCACCATTGTAGCTGTGTCCCTGTGTCCCACCTGTGAATAGAGATAGATATAAATATATATTTTTGACTACGTAAAACATGCGAATATACAACATTCTTCGCTGTCCCATTGTCTGTGCATGTAAATAGCATTTATATTCCCTGTGTCCCGGTCGTCATTTGTGTCCTGGTGTCCCAGTTTGTAATTTCTCTTTGAGTGCCCCGGTCGTCATTTATTATCCCTGTGTCCCAGTGTCCCGGTCGTCATTTGTGTCCCGGTCTGTAATTTCTATTCAAACAATCCCTGTGTCTCAGTCGTCAATTATATATCCCGCCTGTGCCCCCCGCGTCCCCGTTTGTAGTTGTGTCCCTGTGTCCCGGTCGTCATTTATATTCCCGGTCGTGATTTGTGTCCGGGTGTCCCAGTCTGTAATTTTTCTTTGAGGTTCCCGGTCGTCATTTATATTCCCTCTGTGTCGGTCGTCATTTGTGTCCCGGTCTGTAATTTATCTTTGAGTGTTTTTTCTTTCGAGTTTTTTTTTAGTTTTTTACATTTTTTCAGTTTTTTTTCTTCTTTATTTTTCAGCGTCACTATGAAGTACATATCGCCGAACCTTTGTTTTTTAACTTAAATCTGGTAGGCATTGATGACCTTATCCAAGTCAAAATCCCAAACCCAATCATCATCGCTATCATTTTCAGTTTTGATATGTTTTGACTCTCGCTTTCCAGGTGGATTTTCATCTAACTGCGCGGTTTTGCGTTCTTTAGCCGCAAGCCTGTTTTCTTGCTGTTCTTGTGATTCCTCGGCACGCTTTCTTTTCTTACTTTCTCTATCAGCTGCAAACCTGTTTTCTTGCTGTTCTTGTGATTCCTCGGCACGCTTTCTTTTCTTACTTTCTCTATCAGCAGCAAGTTTTTTGGCATAGACTCTTTGAGCAGCTTCCTCGGCTGTTGCTATTGTAGGTTCTTCAGTCATTTTACAATTAAACATTTTTCCGTGAACGCATGTCTTAAATATCTTGAATGACGTCACCGTCAAAGCAAAAATGACGACAACTAATTTCATGACGTCAGTCAACACAGAAACATGACGTCACCTGATCCACAGACAGACACACAGACAGACAACTTATTTTTATATATATAGATGTGCCCCCCGCGTCCCCGTTTGTAGTTGTGTCCCGGTCGTCATTTATATTCCCGGTCGTGATTTGTGTCCGGGTGTCCCAGTCTGTAATTTTTCTTTGAGTGTTTTTTCTTTTGAGTTTTTTTTTTAGTTTTTTACATTTTTTCAGTTTTTTTTTCTTCTTTATTTTTCAGCGTCACTATGAAGTACATATCGCCGAACCTTTGTTTTTTAACTTAAATCTGGTAGGCATTGATGACCTTATCCAAGTCAAAATCCCAAACCCAATCATCATCGCTATCATTTTCAGTTTTGATATGTTTTGACTCTCGCTTTCCAGGTGGATTTTCATCTAACTGCGCGGTTTTGCGTTCTTTAGCCGCAAGCCTGTTTTCTTGCTGTTCTTGTGATTCCTCGGCACGCTTTCTTTTCTTACTTTCTCTATCAGCTGCAAGCCTGTTTTCTTGCTGTTCTTGTGATTCCTCGGCACGCTTTCTTTTCTTACTTTCTCTATCAGCAGCAAGTTTTTTGGGATAGACTCTTTGAGCAGCTTCCTCGGCTGTTGCTATTGTAGGTTCTTCAGTCATTTTACAATTAAACATTTTTCCGTGAACGCATGTCTTAAATATCTTGAATGACGTCACCGTCAAAGCAAAAATGACGACAACTAATTTCATGACGTCAGTCAACACAGAAACATGACGTCACCTGATCCACAGACAGACACACAGACAGACAACTTATTTTTTATATATATATATATATATATATATATATATATATATATCTATATATATAAAAATAAGTTGTCTGTGGATGGATGGATGGATGGATGTGTGGATGGATGTGTCAGGTGACGTCACCTGAAAAAACTGGATTAGGTGACGTCAAAACTGAAAAAACTAAAAAAAAGGCAAAAACTACAAAAAAAAACTAAAAACTAATAAAAAAAATAAAAAAGCTAAAAAACTAAAAAAACTATAAAGGTAAAAACCAATAAAAAACTAAAAAAAAAACTGAAAAAACTAAAAAAAGGCAAAAACTACAAAAAAAAAACTAAAAACTAATAAAAAAAGTAAAAAAGCTAAAAAACTAAAAAAACTAAAAAAACTAAAAAAAGGTAAAAAACTAAAAAAAATAAAAAATAAAAAAAAACTAAAAAAAAGGAAAAAACTGAAAAATAAGCTAAAATAAAGGTAAAAACCAATAAAAAACTAAAAATAAAAAGGAAAAAACTAATAAATGACGACACTCAAAGAGAAAGCGACCAGGACAAAAAACTAAAAAAAAAGGCAAAAACTACAAAAAAACTAAAAACTAATAAAAAAAATAAAAAAGCTAAAAAACTAAAAAAACTAAAAAAAGGTAAAAAACTAAAAAAACTAAAAACTAAAAAAAAACTAAAAAAGGTAAAAACTAAAAGAACTAAAAAAGAAAAAAATAAATGACGACACTCAAAGAGAAAGCGACCAGGACAAAAGGAATGTTCGATTAGCAATCAACAAAGCACCGGGACACAGGGAGTATAAATGACGACCAGGACACAAGTAAAAAAAAAAAATTAACAAAACTAAAAAGAAGGTAAAAACTACAAAAAAACTAAAAAGAAAAAAAAACTAAAAACTAATAAAAAAACTAAAAAATCTAAAAATCTAAATAAACTAAAAAAGAAAAAAAAAGGAAAAAAATAAAGGAGAAAAACAAAACTAAAAAACGAATGTATATACAGACCGGTACACCGGGATACAAATGACGACCGGGACACAGGGAATATAAATAACGACCGGGACACAGGGACACAACTACAACGGGGACACCGGGGGAAACAGGGGGATATAAATGACGACCGGGACAAAAAAACTAAAAAGAAATAAAAACTAAAAACTAATAAAAAAAACTAAAAAATCTAAAAATCTAAATAAGCTAAAAAAGAAAAAAAAAGGAAAAAAATAAAGGAGAAAAACAAAACTAAAAAACGAATGTATATACAGACCGGGACACCGGGATACAAATGATGACCGGGACGCGGGACACAGGGAATATAAATGACGACCGGGACACAGGGACACAACTACAACGGGGACACCGGGGGAAACAGGGGGATAACCTGACAATCTATTTATATGCAAAGACAATGGGACAGCAAAGAATGTTGTATATTCGCAAGTTTTACGTAGTTAAAACCATATATATATATATATATATCTATATTCACAGGTGGGACATAGGGACACAACTACAATGGCGCGTAACTATTATGGCGCGTAACGACTTACGCGCGCGGGGGGGCTTGGGGGGGGCGCGAAGCGCCCCCACCAACTAGGTGTTGGGGTGGCGCGAAGCGCCACCCCAACAGCTAGTATATATATATATATATATATATATATATATATATATATATATATATATATGTATATCTATATATATAAAAATAAGTTGTTTGTCTGTGGATATGTGGATCAGGTGACGTCATGTTTCTGTGTCGTCTGACGTCATGTTTTCGACTGACGAAATTACGAAATTACATTGGGACACAAATGACGACCAGGACACCGGCACATCTTCTATCTATCTATATATAGAAAAATAAGTTGTCTGTCTGTCTGTCTGTGGATCAGATGACGTCATGTTTCTGTGTCGGCTGACGTCATGTTTTCAACTGACGAAATTACAGACCGGGACATCGGGACACAAATGACGACCGGGACACCGGCACATAGGGAATATAAATGACGACACTCAAAGAGAAAGCGACATGGACAAAAGGAATGTTCGATTAGCAATCACCATCAACAAAGCACCGGGACACAAATGACGACCGGGACACAGGGAGTATAAATGACGACCAGGACATAAGTAAAAAAAACTAAAAAAACTAAAAAAAGGTAAAAACTACAAAAAAACTAAAAAGAAAAAAAAAACTAAAAACTAATAAAAAAACTAAAAAAGCTAAAAAACTAAAAAAAACTAAAAAAGAAAAAAAATAAAAAAGGAAAAAAATGAAAAATAAAGGAGAAAAACAAAACTAAAAAAACGAATGTATATACAGACCGGAACACCGGGATACAAATGACGACCGAGACACAGGGAATATAAATGACGACCGGGACACAGGGACACAACTACAACGGGGACGCCGGGGGGCACAGGGGGATATAAATGACGACCGGGACACCGGGACACAAGGAATATAAATGACGCCTGGGACACTCAAAGAGAAATCACAGACTGGGACACTGGGACACAAATGACGACCGGGACACAGGGACACAACTACAAAGGGGACGCCGGGGGCACAGGGGGATATATAAATGACGACAGCGACACAGGGAATGGTCGATTAGCAATCACCATCAACAAAGCTCAAGGGCAATCATTACAATCATGAGGTATAGATCTGAATACGGAAACCTAACAATCTATTTATATGCACTGACAATGGGACAGCAAAGAATGTTGTATATTCGCAAGTTTTACGTAGTTAAAAACATATATATATATATATATCTATCTATATTCACAGGTGGGACATAGGGACACAACAACAATGGCGCGTAACTAATATGGCGCGTAACGACTTACGCGCGCGGGGGGGCTTGGGGGGTGGCGCGAAGCGCCCCCACCAACAGCTAGTATATATATATATATATATATATATATATATATATATATATATATATATATATATATATATATATATATATATATATATATATATATATATATATATATATATATATATATATATATATATATATATATATATCCTTGAAATTTCCATTTAACTCCCTTGTTATGACTTATTACCATTCAATTCGAGGACATCCAGCTTTCCACTTTGCCCCAAATCGATGATAATCGGAATGTTTATTCCATAGATCATTGATCCATGGAATAACAATCCCCCTCCTTAAAGGCTTATACAACGATATTGCTTAAAATTTTCTTGGAGTATGCAGTACTTAAAATTGGGAAAATGGTCCTATTTTAACATGTTTCTGATAAATTTTCAACGTGATTTTGGATTTAAAAAAATATGACACAAATTTCAAAAAATATAATCCAGTAGAAACAGACTAAAAACTTATCTCAGCTATCGAACGATAGCAAAATTTTCGTCTTTCGTTGAAATATTTAAGCTACAGGACCATAGAAAAGAAACAGACCAAAACTTTCACAAGAAATATAAACTTTAATTTTTTAAGTCAGAATTTGATGCCCATTGGCATAATACTAGGCATATACAAAGAAAAATGGATATGAGGGTATGGGTATTAGGACGACTTAGTCGAAATCCTACAAAATACCCAAATTTATTGGAAAATATTGGGAAAATTTGTAAGAGTCTGAATATTTTGCAAACGCTAGGGCTCATAACACCCCTGTGCTTACTTCACTGAGTTTACCTTCCGAAAATTAATGAAATAAAAATGATTTAGCCTACTCACTAAGAATCTTAATGCAATATAAGCTAGAATAAGCCAAAAACAGCTTCCCAATTTTTTTTTACATTTTAGAGGGAGTTGGGCTGGGTTTGCAATGTGTTTTTTTTTTAGCCTGAATCACCACTTAAAATTTCAAGCACCCTCTCCCCCGTGCAGCTAAAATATTTTGGAAGTAATACCTTAAAATAGGTATTTTTTCCAAGACCACACTGCCTTTCTATGAAGAACAATTAAACATTCCAATGGGGATACGTCCATTTATTAGACAGAGAAAATATATACAGAAGTTTGGATATATTGACAATATATACAGCTATCGTCATCAGCAGATATACTGTTGACATCAGCGTCATCAGTAGCCTATATCTGGTAAAGACAATGGCTGTATATATGGTCAAAATTTCCATACTTTTGCATTTGTTTCCACTATAAATAAATGAACTTATCACCATAGAACCGTTTAATTGTTTGCAGCTGAAAGGTTTACGAATGTGTATCCAAGTCTTCCCTTGACAGCTTAGAAATGGGTAAAATGCTTGTCGAAAAACTGAAGAGCTTCTTAAAATTGGGATCTAGAAATTTTCTTTAGTCCATCCCCCCTCAAACCCCAGATAAGTATCTCCTTGCGTGCAAGATTCATTCTAATTAAAAATAGAAGTAAATATTGCTTGTTATTCCATAGAAATTATAGATGAGCTATAAAAAAAAAACAAAAAAAAAAACAAACAATATTTACCGCACAGAATTCCTCAAAAGACACTTTTCCATCTTCATCTTTGTCTGCACATAAAATTGTCTTATCAACTATTTGCTGAAGTTGTGCATCTTTCAAATTATTTCCAACCATCATTTTGAGCACCTGAAACGAATGAATCCATCTACATCAGATGAGCACAACCAAAGACAAAAAGAGACACAAAACACTAATTCGACTTGTCCTTTTATTTCAACTATCATTTGGTTTTGCACTAAATACAAATTGTAGGAATATTAGACTGAATTGCAAAATTCACTCCTCCATCCTTGCAAAATTCAATAACAAGCACTGTAAATCTTTGCATGCAACCAAAATCGGAAATTTTTCGATTTGACACAGAAAAATTTATTAGACTGCGAAAACCCGACCTAACCATGAGAAATTTAACTTTATCCAACCATTTAATCTAAATTTATTATTCGCAAGCAAATTGTGTGCAAGATATAAAAGGAATCTCAGACTGAATGCAAATCTAAATAATCACACGCACACCTTCACTGGATTATTTGGAAACCCAGCATAAGCAGCAAACGAACAGAAAATATACATCAACTAAACGCACGGATACAGCTGTAATGTATACACACATAGAAAAAAAGTCAAGAGGTAATTATTAGAGAATAGAAAAAATCACAAGAATTTTGGAATCCCCTCCCCCTCCCTAGGTGCGTTTCTGTGCTAAAAGGTAGACAAGCACAGTAATATTATGCTACTATTAACATTATAAACAAGAACGAGTAGTGTCTTGCCATACGCCTTTGAGCTTATAACCTCCTGTGACTTCCGGTGGCAACCAGAGCATCCAACACGGGTCCCCAGTCGTCTCTGAAGCTTGCAGCTGTGCCGGCGTCTTCCCCCTCTGGTCATAAGGAGACCTGAAAGTGTGGTGGTCATTGATGTGCTCCCGGCTGACTGACCGTATTTCAAACAGTAGGTTGTATGAAAAATGTGGTTCAATGCCACTTTCTAGGGCTACAATGAAAGAAAGATTGAGATGGCTAGGACACGTTCTGCGGATGAAGGATGACAGATTGCCGAAGATTGTCATTTTTGGCCAACCGTCTGGGATTAAAGGGAAAGCAGGTCGTCCTCGTCCGGGGTGGGAGGATGTCATAAATAAACATTTAAAGGAAATGGGAACTTCCTGGGAGGGTGTAATGAGGGAAGCCTTGAATAGATTGGGTTGGAGGACGAGCATGCGTAGCTGTGTTGGCTTCAGGCGGCTTAGTGCTGCGGTGAGTTATTAGCAGTAGTAGTAGTAGTTTGGTGGAGTTTATTCTTAAACTTCGGTGGGTGCATTCAGGTAGCCAAATGTCGTCAATTTTTTAAACCTGGCATTAGAGTTTTTATTTTTCTTTTACACTAGTTATTCTACGTCAGCATACCATTCCAAAAGAACAGGTTAAGAGAAGGGATACTAAACCCTTTTTTTTAAACTAAGGGTCCCTAATTATGATTTGCATGCCTTTGAAGAAGGCGAAGTCTTTTTAGTTTTTCTATTTGCAGACACCATGAAAATTTACATACTGAATTTGAAAATACTCGGTTATAAATAGAAATAAACACAGTATAAACGGAAATTCCAAGATTTGCTCGTCTGGCCAAATCGTTTATCTCGACATTTATACTGGAAAATTTTCACATTCGTCATCTCCTACCAGAACGAATCAAACGCCATCTATCAGCTTTATACACTTCCATAGTCTCTTCTAAGCTGCGTTTCAATCACCGTTATCTTGCAACACTGTTGCTCTCCCCCACTTCTTCTACATTTCACCCTTCTGGAAGGTTCTTACAAACGCTGATAAATTGAATATCCCCTTCACCTTCTCTTCCGTTTCGCAAAATACCCACTGAGATATCCAATTTGGACATGCTGTTCAAAGCTCATCATCATTCTTCAACCGCGAAGGAAAAAGTGGGGTAAAAAAAAGTGGAAAATGGAATTTGGTGGCAGATTTTTAAACTTGATAGCAGATTTTGGAATTCTGCCAAATTCTGCAACTGGCTCCTTTGGAACTTTTTCCATATCTGGCCTTCATATAACAGATCATACAATAGTTGTTTATAAAAAAAGAAAAACACAACCAAAAGATTTCAAACGGCGCTTGGAAACAACTCGTTCTACAATAGTTACACTGTCATAGCTCTTCATCCTCACATTTGTTACAAATACCCGTGTTCTTTTTTTGAATTGTCTTTCGTCCTAAAAAGCAAAATACTCTGTTGCTTTTACAACTACTACTAATACAACACTAACACTACAACTACTATCACCAAAAATACTCTGATACTAATACTACTAAGGCCAAGTCTATGCAGGTAAAATTTGAGAGAATACTGATGGCAAATTCGAACTAACAAAAGACGACATGCGCATTAGATTTTAAAAATAGCATAGCTAAAGAATTGATTTATATATTCAGTTGAAACTCCCAAAGTATGCTTAAAGTGGAAGATCAATTGACCAAAAGGCAATATGCGCTCCTACTACTAATATTACTGCCACTATTCTTTAATAGCTGCAATAGCTGGGGGGGGGGAAATCCTTAATGCGGCAAATGTATTTTTTTGCATACCTCGTTCATTTTTCTTTTTGTATGAAGACGGATTTTCACTAAATAATAACACTAATACTAATTATCACTGGTTCAAAACTTTTCACGTCAATTCTAGAGGATGCAACTGTGTTCTCATCTATTTTCTGATGTTTTGCTTTAGGCTGACGGAGCAGATCCAAGGTTCCGCTGTTTACAGATGAAGAGAGGCAAAAAATACAAATGGGGTAGCCCAAGCTCCGTTGGTACCCCCTTCCTGAAACGCTAATTCTGTATCCATCCCTGATCCTCCCATTAGCTACCAACAGCTATCTTCCGGTTTTAGTTCTACATTGTCAGTTTTCATTATTTACTAGTTTTCATATTATTATACCATTATGATTCTCCTATTACTTCATATTCATTAGTTTTCATTAGAATTCTAGTTTCTAATTTTTTGGCATCAATTCCACAGGATTCAATTGTATTCTGATGTATTTTCTTTTTTTTTTTAAATATTATCTTACCTGGAATAATTCACCATTGGAAATAAAACCATCATTGTCCATGTCATAAATCCTAAAGGCGAAACGTAGTTTTGATTCTTTGTCTCCCTTCACACTAAATTGTGAAACTCCTTGAATAAATTCTGAAAAAAAAATTAAAAAACTAATGTTAGAATTCCCAGAAATACAAAAAATAAAAAAACTTTCAGAAGATCTTGTCAGCATAAAATGAATTGTCTAATAAATGATCGATGATAATAGCCAGGTCCTGTAAAGTGACCCCAACTCTGTGGGAAGTTTATGAAGCACAGAGCTCCTCATAACACCCCTCAAAACACTGAATGAAAATGTTTGGATTAAATATTTTAAGAACGAGTTCGCAAGGGTATCACCTCCCGATGATAGCCATGAAGTTTAATGTGAGTCTGAGTTTGGTCAGTGTCTTGGCCTACTACCAAGACACTGACGAAATTCTACTTAAAATTATTTTTAACAGTGGCCTTGCTCCTGTTAAAAATAAAAAAAAAACAGTGGCGGATGTATTCTGTACCGGTTTAATAGCTCCTGTCATTGAGAGGGGTAAATCGCCATCTAAGTGTAGTTAGCATCGAAAAATAACCGTCTCTTCATAACTATGTAAACTGACGGAGTTGCTTATAATTGATGAGATAAATTCAGCGTGTTATGCATCTGATAACTAATTTGGATTAAAAAAAATTTCTTAGTCATGTCAACGCAATCTACAAATTTATTTAATTGGTGCGATAAATACTACATCTTGCAGGTCATGATGCGAGAAGGGCGTTTGATTCTATAAACCCACAAATACTTGTTTCAGCTCGGCAACGAGGTTTAAATAGATCTATAGTAGTACCTTTTCGTAGTATGTATTGACGGCTTCGTTTTAACTCGAAGTTTCCTTCAGCTAATAAAACCTTTATTTCGCAAGCGATAGTTCCGATGAGAAAGGGTTTTGGTCCGGGTGCCGGTTCTTCGCCACCCCTCATAATAATAGCGTTGTATCAGCACAAATGAATCTCATGACAAGTTTTATTTTTGTGGTCTGGATTTATTGTTATTAAATATGCAGACGACATTCTAAATTTAAGTAAGTCGTTATCTTAAATTGAAGAAAACTATACAATTTTATGTGAACAGTATGCTTCTATGGTCCTAGAGTTCAATGCGAGTAAGAGCGAGGTAGGCAGATTTTCTGGTAATCGTAGTTATTATCGGTCGCAAAGTCCAGTGCTAGGTGATAATGTTACTGAATTTTTGCCTACTATGCGTTATCTAAATTTGCCAATTTCGCCAGATTTGAAAAGTACTCGTGCTGCCCTTCTTAAACATTTCTAAGTTCTAAGAGTTCTGGGATTAGAGGTGCTTCTGGATCGTTTAAAAGAGCAAACGCTTTCTGTAACCGTATTGTGTTGGCCTGCCCTTATAATGTGTTTGGGATCCTATATGCACTTTCTTTAGTGCTGTTTTGGAGACTTTTTATGGAGATGGATAAAAAATGATTCATAATGATTTGTACAAGTATGAGAAGTTATCAATGAGAATTCCAATTTGGGATCACAATCGAAGGATTACCCGTAGATATGCGATAGCTAACCCAAGTCTCGCCGCATCGGAACGGTATACAGCTTTTCGTAATCCGCTTTATCCGAATCACATTTTTTGTTCAATACAGCTGTGTGAATTGTTGTGTATAACTGGACTAATGTAATTTTTTTATCATTTGTTTTTCGTTGTTGTCTACAATGTAACATTTTATGGCTTTAGTGGCTAATAAAAATAATTATTATTATTATTTGGTATTTTCCTAGGAAAATGGAACTAAAAAAAGGTGATATCTTAAAACAGTAGTTTCAAATAGTGTTTGATTACGAAAATTAATTGTTGAAAAAGTCAGCCAAATGAAAACAAAACTTAACTCAGAAAAAGATTGGATATCAAAAGATTCCTATAGAATTTGAAGTTGAGTAGTTGTGTCTCTCATTAGAACTAAAATGGCAAATCTCAAAGGCAGAACTTGACGGACTCCCAATACGCTTAAGGAATAAGCAACCCCTTTGTGACAGCCGTATTACATGTCCCAGATTTATCAAAACCTGTTAAATGAAAACTAACCTTTAAAATCCACCTCTCCATTTCCATCGCTATCAAATATATCGATGACTCTTTGAAAAAGGGGATTTTGTTGCAACTCGGGCAAAGTCATAAATTCATCTACACTTAATGAGCCAGAATTGTCCAAATCAAGTTTTCTAAAACGTTTTCCAAGCCGCCTTATTTCATCCAGGTCAACTGAAAAAATAAAACAAAAAACGTTAGTTAAAACCTGCATTCCTGAATCAAAAACTGAGTTTCCGAAATCATCTTATTCGATCTTTCCTGAAAAAAATTCAAATGAATGTGCATTGTCAGTTTAATATACATATTGCTGATATTTTTTCCTTAAAATCTATATTAATTTTTGACACTAGTGTCCTGGTTGAACTTCACTGAAGTAAGGATGCTAGGACTGTTTTATAAAATTTTTATTTTAGTTTCATTGATCTTATGTTTTTGTAAGTCCTTTTTTTTTTAAATATTTATGTTTTGCTGAGAACGGCCCTGGGACATTGGGCCGAAATATTCATTCAAATTAGAATACCACTGTCTCACGAAAATAATTCCCTACTGTTCTTCTTGTTTCTGATGGAAAGACAGAGTGGTCTTCATCGACTATTTATGTTTGTTATGGAAAATGATGGGCGTGAGGGGGATCTCTCAAATCACTTTGACGCTTAAAAAGGGCATTTTAACTTCCAATTTAAAATCAAATGAGACCCATCTGAATTTAATACAAATATCCAGTCCATAAAAACCATGTATGCCTCCAGGGCATAGCTTCAAGCCCTTGCCCAGGGCTCTGGGGGAGGGGGGGGGGTGTGCCAGCCCTGGAGGCATTGTCATATGTTCTTTGGGCTATTTCAAACAAAACCGCACAATTTCAATCAGATATATTGAATCCAATCAGAAGTTGGATGGGGAGGGGGGGACTAATTCTCTTAAAAGAGAATTACAACTTCCGATTTCAGCAAATTGAGCCACCTCTAAAGTTTATACAACGATCCCTTCGATAAGAACCCTAAACACCCCAGGTGCATAACCTACAACCCTCAGGCTCTAGTGGTTTGTATCAACCTCAAAAGCCTTGTTATATGATACTAGCTGTTGGGGTGGCGCTTCGCGCCACCCCAACACCTAGTTGGTGGGGGCGCTTCGCGCCCCCCCCAAGCCCCCCCGCGCGCGTAAGTCGTTACGCGCCATAATAGTTACGCGCCATTGTAGTTGTGTCCCTATGTCCCACCTGTGAATATAGATATATATATATATATATGGTTTTAACTACGTAAAACTTGCGAATATACAACATTCTTTGCTGTCCCATTGTCTTTGCATATAAATAGATTGTCAGGTTTACCGACTCTTGAACATGCAACATATAATGGTCCATGGGAAAACAATCTGTATTCAGATCTATACCTCATGATTCTAATGATTGCCCTTGAGCTTTGTTGATGGTGATTGCTAATCGACCATTCCCTGTCCCGGTGTCCCGGTCGTCATTTACATCCCCCTGTTTCCCCCGGTGTCCCCGTTGTAGTTGTGTCCCTGTGTCCCGGTCGTCATTTATATTCCCTGTGTCCCGGGTCCCGGTCATCATTTGTATCCCGGTGTCCCGGTCTGTATATACATTCGTTTTTTAGTTTTGTTTTTCTCCTTTATTTTTTTCCTTTTTTTTCTTTTTTAGCTTATTTAGATTTTTAGATTTTTTAGTTTTTTTTATTAGTTTTTAGTTTTTATTTCTTTTTAGTTTTTTTGTCCCGGTCGTCATTTATATCCCCCTGTTTCCCCCGGTGTCCCCGTTGTAGTTGTGTCCCTGTGTCCCGGTCGTTATTTATATTCCCTGTGTCCCGGTCGTCATTTGTATCCCGGTGTACATGTCCTGGTCGCTTTCTCTTTGAGTGTCGTCATTTATTAGTTTTTTCCTTTTTTTTTAGTTTTTTATTGGTTTTTACCTTTATTTTAGCTTATTTTTCAGTTTTTTCCTTTTTTTTAGTTTTTTTTTATTTTTTATTTTTTTATTTTTTATTTTTTTTAGTTTTTTACCTTTTTTTAGTTTTTTTAGTTTTTTTAGTTTTTTAGCTTTTTTACTTTTTTTATTAGTTTTTAGTTTTTTTTTGTAGTTTTTGCCTTTTTTTAGTTTTTTCACTTTTTTTTTTAGTTTTTTATTGGTTTTTACCTTTATAGTTTTTTTAGTTTTTTAGCTTTTTTATTTTTTTTATTAGTTTTTAGTTTTTTTTGTAGTTTTTGCCTTTTTTTAGTTTTTTCAGTTTTGACGTCACCTAATCCAGTTTTTTCAGGTGACGTCACCTGACACATCCATCCATCCATCCACAGACAGACAACTTATTTTTATATATATAGATTTGGACTATTGAATAATCTATTGGATACATCTCGGAAAAAAATGACGTGTTTGTGAGTGTGTAATTTCTATTAGATGCATTTCGTTACAATACGACGTGTGTGTGCGGGGGGGGGGGGGGTAGCTACCCTCCAATTACTGACTCTTAAAAAGAGCCTTACGACTAAAGACGTGCGACGCTGAGAAAGTGAGCGAGTCAAAAATGAAAATGAAAAGCAAAGACACATGCGGTTAGAAGAAAAGCCGCGGAGCGTCGAAAATGAAAACCAAAGACAAAAGGGCTAGAAAACATGCGACACCGAGCATGTGAGCGAGTCAAAACTGAAAATGAAGAGCAAAGACACGTGCAGTTAGAAGACAAGCAACACCCCGCACGTGACCAAGTCAAAAATGAAAATGAAGAGCAAAGACACACGCGATTAGAAAACAGGAACCACCGAAAATATCAGTGAGTCAATGAAAATCAATCTGGACAGCGATATTAAAACGTGTCAAAATCGAAAATGATAGCGATTATGATTGGGTATGGGATTTGACATGGAGTCATCAATAAGGACATAAGGACATCAATGCCTACCATACCTTTGATGTCAAAAACCTGGACTATACAAATCGTTGGAAGCGAAAAAAGTTCTTGTCCCACCACCTGACCAATTAAAAGAGACAAAGGTTCGGCGATATGTCTTTCATAACGACAAAAGACAAGCCGAGGCAGAAGTTTAAGGCCAAATAAAAAGAAACATAATTTTGTAAAGGCAATACTTCTAATTTAAGGCCCATTTGGACATCATGACATAAAGATAAGCCACAAAATGTCTGTGTTTAAAAAACAAGCGACAGTGAGAATCAATATATAGAAGCATACTATGTGCCGAGTGCCGGCGGCGAAGCCACCTAGCTCTCGGTGCATACCTAGTTGGTGGGGGCGCTTCGCCCCCCCCCCAAGCCCCCCGCGCGCGTAAGTCGTTACGCACCATTGTAGTTGTATCCCTGTGTCCCACCAGTGAATATAGAAAGATATATATATATATATATATATATATATATATATATATATATATATATATATATATATATATATATATATATATATATGTATATATATATATATATATATATATACATATATATATATTATATATATATATATATATATATATATATATATATATATATATATATATATATATATATATATATATATATATATATATATATATATATATATATATATTGTCTGTGCATATAAATAGATTGTCAGGTTTACCGACTCTTGAACATGCAACATAATACCCTGTGTTCCCATCGTCATTTATATATCCCCCTGTGCCCCCGGCACCCCCCTTGTAGTTGTGTCCCTGTGTCCCAGTCGTCATTTATATTCCCTGTGTCCCAGTCGTCATTTGTGTCCCGGTCTGTAATTTATCTTTGAGTGTCCCAGTCTGTAATTTCTCTTTGAGTGTCCCGGTCGTCATTTATATTCCCTGTGTCCCGGTTTTTAGTTTTCTTTTTCTCCTTTATTTTTCATTTTTTTTTCCTTTTTTTAGTTATTTTTCTTTTTCAGTTTTTAGTTTTTTTTAGTTTCTTTTTATTAGTTTTTGTTTTTGTTCTTTTTATTTTTTTTTGTAGTTTTTACCTTTTTTTAGTTTTTTTTTAGGTTTTTTCTTTTTTAATATTTCGTTTTTTACCTATTTTTTAGTTTTTTAGCTTTTTTAGTTTTTTAGTTTTCTTTAATATTTTCTTTTTAGTTTTTTTGTAGTTTTTACCTTTTTTAGTTTTTTTTCTTCTTTTGTATTTTACCTTTTTTAGTTTTTTTCTTCTTTTGTATTAATGCTAAAGCCAAGGTTCGAACCTGGAACCTCTCGGACCTGGAACATAACGCTTTACCAACTCAGCTACTTCGGCTTGAATACATTCGTTTTTGAATTGGTATATGATGTGTTCCGGTCGTCATTTATATTCCCTGTGTCCTTGTCGTCATTTATATATCCCCCTGTGCCCCCGGCATCCCCCTTGTAGTTGTGTTCCTGTGTCCCGATCGTCATTTGTATTCCAAGTATCCCGGTCGTCATTTATGTCCCAGTGTCCCGGTCTGTAATTTCTCTTTGAGCGTCCCAGTCGTCATTTATATTCCCTGTGTCCCGGTCGGCATTTGTGTCTCAGTGTCCCGGTCTGTAATTTATCTTTGAGTGTCCCAGTCTGTAATTTCTCATTGAGTGTCCCGGTCGTCATTTATATTCCCTGTGTCCCAGTTTTTAGTTTTCTTTTTCTCCTCTATTTTTCAGCTTTTTTCCTTTTTCAGTTTTTAGTTTTTTTTAGTTTCATTTATTAGTCTTTGTTTTTTTTTTTTTTTTGTAGTTTTTACCTTTTCTAGTTTTTTTTTATTTTTTAGTATTTAGTTTTTTACCTTTTTTTAGTTTTTTAGCTTTTTTAGTTTTTTTTAGTATTTTCAGTTTTGATATGTTTTGACTCTCGCTTTCCAGGTGGATTTTCATCTAACTGCGCGGTTTTGCGTTCTTTAGCCGCAAGCCTGTTTTCTTGCTGTTCTTGTGATTCCTCGGCACGCTTTCTTTTCTTACTTTCTCTATCAGCTGCAAGCCTGTTTTCTTGCTGTTCTTGTGATTCCTCGGCACGCTTTCTTTTCTTACTTTCTCTATCAGCAGCAAGTTTTTTGGCATAGACTCTTTGAGCAGCTTCCTCGGCTGTTGCCATTGTAGGTTCTTCAGTCATTTTACAATTAAACATTTTTCCGTGAACGCATGTCTTAAATATCTTGAATGACGTCACCGTCAAAGCAAAAATGACGACAACTAATTTCATGACGTCAGCCGACACAGAAACATGACGTCACCTGATCCACAGACAGACAACTTATTTTATATATATAGATATATATATATATATATATATATATATATATATATATATATATATATATATTTAACTACGTAAAACTTACGAATATACAACATTCTTTGCTGTCCCATTGTCTGTGCATATAAATAGAATGTCAGGTTTAAAAACTCTTGAACATGCAACATATAATGGTCCATGGGAAAACAATCCGTATTCAGATCTATACCTCATGATTCTAATGATTGCCCTTGAGCTTTGTTGATGGTGATTGCTAATCGACGATTCCCTGTGTCGCCATCGTCATTTATATATCCCCCTGAGCCCCCCGGCGTCCCTGTTGTAGTTGTGTCCATGTGTCCTGGTCGTCAGGTCCCGGTGTCCCGGTCGTCATTTGTGTCGGTCTGTATATACATTCGTTTTTGAATTGGTCTTTTTTTAGGTTTAGTTTTTTACCTTTTTTTAGTTTTTTTTTCTTTTTTTTAGTTTTGTTTTTCTCCTTTATTTTTCATTTTTTTTCCTTTTTCATTTTATTTTCTTTTTTAGTTTTTTTTTTAGCTTTTTAGCTTTTTTAGCTTTTTATTAGTTTTTAGTTTTTTTTTCTTTTTCTTTTTTTGTAGTTTTTACCTTTTTTTATTTTTATATTTTTTTTACTTATGTCCTGGTCTTCATTTATACTCCCTGTGGCTCGGTCGTCATTTGTGTCCCGGTGCTTTGTTGATGGTGATTGCTAATCGAACATTCCTTGTGTCCCGGTCGTCATTTATATTCCCATGTGCCGGTGTCACGGTCGTCATTTGTGTCCCGATGTCCCGGTCTGTAATTTCGTCAGTCGAAAACATGACGTCAGTCGACACAGAAACATGACGTCACCTGACAGATCCACAGACAGACAACTTATTTTTATATATATATATATATATAATATATATATATATATATATATATATATATATATATATATATATATATATATATATATATATATATATATATTTTTAACTACACAAAACTTGCGAATATACAACATTCTTGGCTGTCCCATTGTCTGTGCATATAAATAGATTGTCAGGTTTACCAACTCTTGAATATGCAACATATAATTGTCCATGGGAAAAACAATCTGCATTCAGATCTATACCTCATTATTCTAATGATTGCCCTTGAGCTTTGTTGATGGTGATTGCTAATCGAACATTCCCTGTGTCCCCGTCGTCATTTATATATCCCCCTGTGCCCCCCAGCGTCCCGTTGTAGTTGTTTCCCTGTGTCCCGGTCGTCATTTGTGTCCCAGTCTGTAATTTCTCTCTGAGTGTCGCGGTCGTCATTTATATTCCCTGTGTCCCGGTCGTCATTTGTGTTCCAGTGTCCCGGTCTGTAATTTCTCTTTGAGTGTCCTGGTCGTCATTTATATTCCCTGTGTCCCGGTCGTCATTTGTGTCCCTGTGCTTTGTTGATGGCTCTTTGAGTGTCGCGGTCGTCATTTATATTCCCTGTGTCCCGGTCGTCATTTGTGTTCCGGTGTCCCGATCTGTAATTTCTCTTTGAGTGTCCTGGTCCTCATTTATATTCCCTGTGTCCCGGTCGTCATTTGTGTCCCGGTGCTTTGTTGATGGTGATTGCTAATCGAACATTCCTTGTGTCCCGGTCGCTTTCTCTTTGAGTGTCCCGGTTGTCATTTGTGTCTTGATGTCCCGGTCTGTAATTTCGTCAGTCGACACACAAACATGACGTCACTCGACAGACACACAGATAACTTATTTTTACACACACACACACATATATATATATATATATATATATATATATATATATATATATATATATATATATATATATATATATATATATAAATAAGTTGTATATCTTCTATATATATAAAAATAAGTTGTCTGTGGATGTGTGGGTCTGTCTGTCGGGTGACGTCATGTTTGTGTGTTGACTGACGTCATGTTTGTCGACTGACGTCATTTTAAGGATTGAGCTGTATGCGTCATGAAGTTGTTTGTCGAATGACGTCATGTTTGTCAACTGATGAAATTACATACCGGGACACCGGGACACAAATGACGACCGGGACACAGGGAATATAAATGACGACCGGGACACAGGGACACAACTACAACGAGGACGCCGGGGGCACAGGCGGGATATATAAATGACGACCGGGACACAGGGATTGTTCGAATAGAAATTACAAACCGGGACACAAATGACAAATCTATTTATATGCATAGACAATGAGACAGCGAAGAATGTAGTATATTCGCATGTTTTACGTAGTTAAAAACATATATATATATATATATATATATATATATATATATATATATATATATATATATATATATATATATATATATATATATATATATATATATGGATCAGGTGACGTCAACTAAAAAAAAACTTAAAAAAAAGGAAAAAACTGAAAAATAGAAGAGAAAAAGAAAACTAATAAAATTAAGAATAAAAATAAAAAAAATAAAAAAGATAAAAACTAAAAAAAAAAGTAAAAAGAAAAACGAAAAAAAAACTAAAAAAGCTAAAAAAAAAGGGTAAAAACCAATAAAAAAACTAAAAAGAAAAAAAGGAAAAAAACTAAAAAAAATTTTCATCTAAAAAACTAAAAAAAACTAAAAAAAGTAAAAACTAAAAGAACTAAAAAAGAAAAAAAAACTAAAAAAAGGAAAAAAACTGAAAAATAAAGGAGAAAAAGAAAACTAAAAAAATATAAATAAAAATAAAAAAACTAAAAAGATAAAAACTTCAAAAAAAAACTAAGATAAAAACTAAAAAAAAAAGTAAAAAGAAAAAACGAAAAAAAACTAAAAAAGCTAAAAAAAAAAGGTAAAAACCAATAAAAAACTAAAAAGAAAAAAAGGAAAAAAACTAAAAAAAATTTTCATCTAAAAAACTAAAAAAAACTAAAAAAGGTAAAAACTAAAAGAACTAAAAAAGAAAAAAAAAACTAAAAAAAGGAAAAAAACAGAAAAATAAAGGAGAAAAAGAAAACTAAAAAAATATAAATAAAAATAAAAAAACTAAAAAGATAAAAACTTCAAAAAAAAAACTAAAAGAAAAAAACTAAAAAACCTAAAAAACGACCGGGATACTGGGAATATAAATGACGACCGGGACACAGGGAATGTTCAATTAGCAATCACCATCAACAAAGCTCAAGGGCAATCATTAGAATCATGAGGTATAGATCTGAATATGGATTGTTTTTCCCATGGACAATTATATGTTGCATGTTCAAGAGTCGGTAAACCTGACAATCTAAATAAATGACGACACTCAAAGAGAAAGCGACCGGGACAAAAGGAATGTTCGATTAGCAATCAACAAAGCACCGGGACACAGGGAGTATAAATTACGACGACCGGGACACAGGGACATAACTACAAAGGGGACGCCGGGGTGCACAGGGGGATATATAAATGACGACGGCGACTCAGGGAATGGTCGATTAGCAATCACCATCAACAAAGCTCAAGGGCAATCATTAGAATCATGAGGTATAGATCTGAATACGGATTGTTTTCCCATGGACCATTATATGTTGCATGTTCAAGAGTCGGTAAACCTGACAATCTATTTATATGCACAGACAATGGGACAGCAAAGAATGTTGTATATTCGCAAGTTTTACGTAGTTAAAAACATATATATATATATATATATATATATATATATATATATATATATATATATATATATATATATATATATATATATATATATATATATATATATATATATATATATATATATATATCTATCTATATTCACAGGTGGGACATAGGGACACAACTACAATGGCGCGTAACTAATATGGCGCGTAACGACTTACGCGTGCGGGGGGGGCTTGGGGGTGGGGGGGCGCGAAGCGCCCCCACCAACTAGGTGTTGGGGTGGCGCGAAGCGCCACCCCAACAGCTAGTATATATATATATATATATATATATACTAGCTGTTGGGGTGGCGCTTCGCGCCACCCCAACACCTAGTTGGTGGGGGCGCTTCGCCCCCCCAACACCTAGTTGGCAACACCTAGTTGGCGCGTAAGTCGTTACGCGCCATAATAGTTACGCGCCATTGTAGTTGTGTCCCTATGTCCCACCTGTGAATATAGATATATATATATATATATATATATATATATATATATATATATATATATATATATATATATATATATATATATATATATATATATATATATATATATATATATATATATATATATATATATATATATATATATATATGGTTTTAACTACGTAAAACTTGCGAATATACAACATTCTTTGCTGTCCCATTGTCTTTGCATATAAATAGATTGTCAGGTTTACCGACTCTTGAACATGCAACATATAATGGTCCATGGGAAAACAATCTGTATTCAGATCTATACCTCATGATTCTAATGATTGCCCTTGAGCTTTGTTGATGGTGATTGCTAATCGACCATTCCCTGTCCCGGTGTCCCGGTCGTCATTTACATCCCCCTGTTTCCCCCGGTGTCCCCGTTGTAGTTGTGTCCCTGTGTCCCGGTCGTCATTTATATTCCCTGTGTCCCGGTCGTCATTTGTATCCCGGTGTCCCGGTCTGTATATACATTCGTTTTTTAGTTTTGTTTTTCTCCTTTATTTTTTTCCTTTTTTTTCTTTTTTAGCTTATTTAGATTTTTAGATTTTTTAGTTTTTTTATTAGTTTTTAGTTTTTTTTTCTTTTTAGTTTTTTTGTCCCGGTCGTCATTTATATCCCCCTGTTTCCCCCGGTGTCCCCGTTGTAGTTGTGTCCCTGTGTCCCGGTCGTCATTTATATTCCCTGTGTCCCGGTCGTCATTTGTATCCCGGTGTACCGGTCTGTATATACATTCGTTTTTTAGTTTTGTTTTTCTCCTTTATTTTTTTCCTTTTTTTTTCTTTTTTAGTTTATTTAGATTTTTAGATTTTTTAGTTTTTTTATTAGTTTTTAGTTTTTTTTTTCTTTTTAGTTTTTTTGTAGTTTTTACCTTCTTTTTAGTTTTGTTAATTTTTTTTTTTACTTATGTCCTGGTCGTCATTTATACTCCCTGTGTCCCGGTGCTTTGTTGATTGCTAATCGAACATTCCTTCTGTCCTGGTCGCTTTCTCTTTGAGTGTCGTCATTTATTTTTTTCTTTTTTAGTTCTTTTAGTTTTTACCTTTTTTAGTTTTTTTTAGTTTTTTAGATGAAATTTTTTTTTAGTTTTTTCCTTTTTTTCTTTTTAGTTTTTTATTGGTTTTTACCTTTATGTTAGCTTATTTTTCAGTTTTTTCCTTTTTTTTTAGTTTTTTTTTATTTTTTTTTTATTTTTTTTAGTTTTTTACCTTTTTTTAGTTTTTTTTAGTTTTTTAGCTTTTTTACTTTTTTTATTAGTTTTTAGTTTTTTTGTAGTTTTTGCCTTTTTTTAGTTTTTTCAGTTTTTTTTTTTAGTTTTTTATTGGTTTTTACCTTTATTTTAGCTTATTTTTCAGTTTTTTCCTTTTTTTTAGTTTTTTTTAGTTTTTAGTTTTTTTAGTTTTTTACCTTTTTTTAGTTTTTTTAGTTTTTTAGCTTTTTTATTTTTTTTATTAGTTTTTAGTTTTTTTTGTAGTTTTTGCCTTTTTTTTAGTTTTTTTAGTTTTTTAGCTTTTTTATTAGTTTTTAGTTTTTTTTGTAGTTTTTGCCTGTTTTTAGTTTTTTTAGTTTTTTAGCTTTTTTATTTTTTTTATTAGTTTTTAGTTTTTTTTGTAGTTTTTGCCTTTTTTTAGTTTTTTCAGTTTTGACAACACCTGATCCAGTTTTTTCAGGTGACGTCACCTGATCCACGATCCACAGATCCACAGACAACTTATTTTTATATATATAGATAGTTTTTTTTTTTACTTATGTCCTGGTCGTCATTTATACTCCCTGTGTCCCGGTGCTTTGTTGATTGCTAATCGAACATTCCTTTTGTCCTGGTCGCTTTCTCTTTGAGTTTCGTCATTTATTTTTTTCTTTTTTAGTTCTTTTAGTTTTTACCTTTTTTAGTTTTTTTTAGTTTTTTAGATGAAAATTTTTTTTAGTTTTTTCCTTTTTTTCTTTTTAGTTTTTTATTGGTTTTTACCTTTATTTTAGCTTATTTTTCAGTTTTTTCCTTTTTTTTAGTTTTTTTTTATTTTTTATTTTTTTTAGTTTTTTACCTTTTTTTAGTTTTTTTAGTTTTTTAGCTTTTTTACTTTTTTTATTAGTTTTTAGTTTTTTTTTGTAGTTTTTGCCTTTTTTTAGTTTTTTCAGTTTTTTTTTTAGTTTTTTATTGGTTTTTACCTTTATTTTAGCTTATTTTTCAGTTTTTTCCTTTTTTTTTAGTTTTTTTTAGTTTTTAGTTTTTTTAGTTTTTTACCTTTTTTTAGTTTTTTTAGTTTTTTAGCTTTTTTATTTTTTTTATTAGTTTTTAGTTTTTTTTGTAGTTTTTGCCTTTTTTTAGTTTTTTTAGTTTTTTAGCTTTTTTATTAGTTTTTAGTTTTTTTTGTAGTTTTTGCCTTTTTTTAGTTTTTTTAGTTTTTTAGCTTTTTTATTTTTTTTATTAGTTTTTAGTTTTTTTTTGTAGTTTTTGCCTTTTTTTAGTTTTTTCAGTTTTGACGTCACCTGATCCAGTTTTTTCAGGTGACGTCACCTGATCCATCCACAGATCCACAGACAACTTATTTTTATATATATAGATAGATATATCTATTCACAGGTTGGACACAGGGACACAACTACAATGGCGCGTAACGACTTACGCGCGCAGGGGGGCTTGGGGGGCTCGAAGCGCCCCACCAACTAGGTTTTGGGGTGGCGCTTGACACAAATCACGACCGGGACATAGGGAATATAAATGACGACCGGGAAACAGGGGCACAACTACAACGGGGACGCCGGGGGTACAGGCGGGATATATAAATGACGACCGGGACACAGGGATTGTTCGAATAGAAATTACAGACCGGGACACCGGGACACAAATGACGACCGGGACACCGGGACACAGGGAATATAAATGACAACCGGGACACTCAAAGAGAAATTACAAACTGGGACACCGGGACACAAATGACGACCGGGACACAGGGACACATCATTAGAATAATGAGGTATAGATCTGAATACGGATTGTTTTTCCCATGGACGATTATATGTTGCATGTTCAAGAGTCAGTAAACCTGACAATCTATTTATATGCATAGACAATGGGACAGCGAAGAATGTTGTATATTCGCATGTTTTACGTAGTTAAAAACATATATATATATATATATATATATATATATAATATATATATATATATATATATATATATATATATATATATATATATATATATATATATATATATATATATATATATATATATATATATATATATATATATATATATATATATATATATATATATATATATATATATATATATATATATATATATATATATATATATATATATCTATCTCTATTCACAGGTGGGACACAGGGACACAACTACAATGGCGCGTAACTAATATGGCGCGTAACGACTTACGCGCGGGCTTGGGGGGGCGCGAAGCAGCCCACCAACTAAGTGTTGGGGTGGCGCTTCGCGCCACCCCAACAGCTAGTATATATATATATATATATATATATATATATATATATATATATATATATATATATATATATATATATATATATATATATATATATATGACGTCTGAATTATTTCATCACATACCAATTCAAAAATGAATGTATTCAAGCAAGTAGCTCAGTTATATAACTACCTGTGTTGGCGCAGTGGGTTTGACCTTAGCGTGGTAATAAGGGACCCAGAGATCGAACCATGCTGCAGGAATGCACTACAGGGCCGACGCAGGGACCTTAGTAGTCAAGAAGCGTCGTTAATCCGATACAAATACAAATACAGTAGCTCAGTTGGTTAAGCGTTATGTTCCAGGTTCTAGGTCCGAGAGGTTCCAGGTTCGAACCTTGGCTTTAGCATTAATACAAAATAAGAAAAAAAAATTAAAAAAGATAAAAACTAAAAAGAAAATACTAAAAAAAACTAAAAAACTAAAAAAGGGTAAAAAACTAAAAACTAAAAAAGTAAAAAAAAAACTAAAAAAACCAAAAAAAAGGTAAAAACTAAAAACTAAAAAAACTAAAAACTGAAAAGGAAAAAAAACTAAAAAAAGGAAAAAAACTGACAAATAAAGGAGAAAAAGAAAACTAAAAAAAATAAAAATAAAAATTAAAAAAAAACAAAAAAGGTAAATGTATTCAAGCCGAAGTAGCTGAGTTGGTAAAGCGTTATGTTCCAGGTTCTAGGTCCGAGAGGTTCCAGGTTCAAACATTGGCTTTAGCATTAAAACAAAAGAAAAAAAAACTAAAAAAGAAAAAAAAAACTAAAAACAGGTAAAAACTACTAAATAACTAAGAAAGCTAAAAGACTAAAAAAAAGGTAAAAACTAAAAAAGAAAAAAAAAACTAAAAAAAGGGTAAAAACAGCAAAAAAACAAAAAAGAAAAAAAAACTAAAAACTGAAAAAGAAAAAAAACTAAAAAAAGGAAAAAAACTGAAAAATAAAGCAGAAAAAGAAAACTAAAAAATAAAAAATAAAAAAAAATAAAAAAGTTAAAAGGTACAAAATTTGACTTTTGTATTACGATCAGGGCTGCTCATAACCCTTGGCAACTTTCCCCCTTTAGTAATTGCAACTATTATGCTTTTTGTCTTTTCAAACGCAGTCGAAGTCTTTGCATTACTACTTCTGCTGAATAAAGAAAATTTTGAAATAGTATTATCTGGTATTTCCAATGCTTCTCCATTGGGTTTTTTCCAGTCAAGTATAGAAAATGGCTTTTCGTTCATTGCATCCTTGCGTGCACGTCCCATGTGCTCCCCGAGTTTAATGGCTAGTCTTCATTCAAAAAGCGTAATAGTGAAATAGTTGAAATGTCACCATCTTCCGGTAGTTCTGGAATGTTTTCTTTCTAATCAATTTTAATATCAGATGATTGAATCCTGGTTGGTGGTTTCATGTGTTTCCACTTGTTAATTTCAGGTTTTAATCCCGAAAAAGTAATCTTCGAAGCGTGATGGGTTTCTATGTCAAAACCAAAATCATGAACATTACAAAATTGGACATTTGTATTACGATCAGGGCTGCTCATATACCTTGGCAATTTTCCCCCTTTACTAATTGCAACTATTACGCTTTTTGTCTCATCAAGCGTAGTCGAAGTCTTTGCATTACTACTTCTACTGAATAAAGAAAATTTAAAAAATTTTGGCTTAGTATAGAAAACTAAAAAAAAATACTAAAGAAAAAACTAAAAAAAAATATAAAAAATAAAAAAAGGAAAAAACCTGTAAAAAAAAAGACAGAAAAAAAAAATAATTCAAGAAGCGTCGTTAATTCTTAAAAAATGACAATAAAAAGAAAACTAAAAAAAAGAAACTAAAAAGAAAAAATTTAGGTCTGTGGGGTTGGGGGAGGGTCGGGGTAGGGGGGCTTAGGGGGTGGGTGGATTTCCAAGAAAAACTAGCAAGTGAGAAAAATTTTGCCGTTTTCGGTGGATTCTAGCCTAGAGAGTATTATTTTGATTAGTTTCAACAGTAAGATGTTATTTTGAAAACCAATTTACTGGTATTTTAAAAACAGCCTGGAAGTACACGCTTGAAATTACACTAGCCAAAAACCATTTACAGGAAATTTTCAGTTCCTTGGCTTGAAAAGCAAGCATTATTAAACTTCAAAAATTTACAACAGATAATAATGAAAAATTTCAATAGCAAAATCTGCTAAATTTTTAGTATAGCTAAGAGGTTGTTGAAGTGTTTTCCAGGTTGAAGCTATTGTCTTATGAGAGGACCTCAACCATTCCCCGTATCTAAGAGAGATAAGTAGTGTTTCTGTAAGAAAGTAGGTATTAGAATGTTGCGGAGAAAAGTATTTTTTACTTTCCTCTCCCATGCCAAATGAGCCGAATTCAGAGTATAAAGACTTCAGCAGCTACTTTGAAGTCATTTTAATTTCAAACATTTGCCAATTCTGTAAAACTATGTATTCTGAAATTTTTGTCGAGCACTTCTTCTGATACTCCCAGAATATTGAGTTTGGTTTATTTTTAATATTAACCGCATTAATAAAAAAACTCAAAATACAAAAAATATTTTGTATATTATATTTTAAAACACCAGGTTTTAACTAGAAATCTGTATAGCAAACTGGCTAAAAATTCCTTTATATGATTTGCTTTTCAATGTTCTCAATTGCTACACATAACATTTCCTCAGAAGGTGAGTGAGAAAAATGGCAGAAACAAGAGGTGAGATAAGAGGAAGGGCTCTAAACGACAGAGTTATTCAGTTTTGTTTTCTAAAACTGTTTTCATGGCTGATTTACTGGATTTTTGCATTCACAGTAATACTACTAACGATGACTCTCGTCGAATTAGGTGTGAATATCAACAGTTCAGTTGTATGGTTATTATTTCAATATTTTATGTTTGGTTTTATTGTATTTATGTTCCTCCCTGAGTGGGTAAAATTACACGCTACTTTTTTCATCATTGATAGTAAGGACATAAGACTTTGTACATTGTTTCTATTTTGGATACTGCTTGTCGGGAAACCAGCAAAGCATATATCCATTACATTAGAAAATATGTCTAAATCAGCAGAGTGCATTTTAGATACAACAAATGAAAAGATGGATAATTTGGTTAGAAATTTGATGAAGGATGAAGACGTAAAAAAAATAACTGACATGCTGAAAGAAGTTAACGCTATTAACGGTGCACTTAAGATTATTATCAGTCTTTTCAAATTTTTAAATTTCCTGGCATTTATTGGTGTATGCCCAATAATATGGGAATTTATTAAGAGAATTTTAGGACCCATGCAAAACATATACAGCTACTTATACTCAAAAGCAGGTAAATTGATTTTTATAACAAAGGATATTGATAAAGAAGACAGAAGGATGCATCCTACTTTGAAAATTCTTCCCTTAAAAAGTAAAAATAAAAGAAAATACATGCTAGCAAGGAGTATCGGTTCACCCCTTCCTTTGTTACGAAATCTTGGGTACTACTTGTGGATTTTGTTGAAATTACTGCTAATAACATTAGCAGTAATTTCTGTAGATGATAACTTCAGCAGGATTTATAATGGAACTAATAACACATTGAAAAATGTTCTTGATATTGACCTAAAAATATTTGGTATGGTTCTACCTGGAACTAGCTTCATAATGAAAGGTTTTGTTAATGTTATTAAAGACAAAATAGATATGTTTCAGGATCAGTTAAGTTTAAAGGATTACAAAATGTGCTTATTGCCAATTCCTGACTCGGTATCAGTCTTTACCCCTATGGTGAGATTAATTTTTTTTTATATTTTAAATTGTATTTTAGCTACTTATCAAGAAAAACTCAAAGAAACACTTCTTCATTGTTGTTATCCAAAAAGGCAGAGAGAGCATGAGCTAGTCTTGAGGGAAAAAATATTACGAGAAAGCCAGAGGAAGCTAGCACAAAGGCATATGGCCGCAAAAACTACGGGATCTGCTGTGTCCGACAGCAAATATAAATCTTATTTGTTGTCGTATGATATTGTAGATGAAGAAGATCTACCAACACATAATTATTACCAGTAGCTGTTGACTTACTTGCAACTTTAGCTGTTGGTTTAGTTACCCCAGGAGCTCTCGGCTTAGTTGGACCTGTAGCTTTTGGCTTAGTTTTGTGAGAAGTCCCTTTTTATTATTTATTTATTGCCTTATATTATCTATATATATAAAAATATGTTGTCTGTGTGTCGAGTGACGTCATGTCATCAGGACGTCATGAAGATAGTTGTCGTCATGTTTGTTATGACGATGACGCCATTAAAAGTATTTAAGAAAATTGTCTAAAGACAAATTTTAATTGTAAGAAGATCGTGGACGGAAAAATGTTTAATTGTAAAATGACTGAAGAACCTACAATGACAACAGCCGAGGAAGCTGCTCAAAGAGTCTATGCCAAAAAACTTGCGGCTGATAGAGAAAGTAAGAAAAGAAAGCGTGCCGAGGAATCACAAGAACAGCAAGAAAACAGGCTTGCGGGTAAAGAACGCAAAACCGCGCAGTTAGATGAAAATCCACCTGGACAGCGAGAGTCAAAACATATCAAACTGAAAATGATCATACAATAGTCGTTTATAAAAAAAGGAAAACACAACCAAAAGATTTCAAACGGCGCTTGGAAACAACTCGTTCTACAATAGTTACACTGTCATAGCTCTTCATCCTCACATTTGTTACAAATACCCGTGTTCTTTTTTTTTTCTTTTTTTGAATTGTCTTTCGTCCTAAAAAGCATAATACTCTGTTGCTTTTACAACTACTACTAATACAACACTAACACTACAACTACTATCACCAAAAATACTCTGATACTAATACTACTAAGGCCAAGTCTATGCAGGTAAAATTTGAGAGAATACTGATGGCAAATTCGAACTAACAAAAGACGACATGCGCATTTAGATTTTAAAAATAGCGTATCTAAAGAATTGATTTATATATTCAGTTGAAACTCCCAAAGTATGCTTAAAGTGGAAGATCAATTGACCAAAAGGCAATATGCGCTCCTACTACTAATATTACTGCCACTATTCTTTAATAGCTGCAATAGCTGGGGGGAAATCCTTAATGCGGCAAATGTATTTTTTTGCATACCTCGTTCATTTTTCTTTTTGTATGAAGACGGGTTTTCACTAAATAATAACACTAATACTAATTATCACTGGTTCAAAACTTTTCACGTCAATTCTAGAGGATGCAACTGTGTTCTCATCTATTTTCTGATGTTTTGCTTTAGGCTGACGGAGCAGATCCAAGGTTCCGCTGTTTACAGATGAAGAGAGGCAAAAAATACAAATGGGGTAGCCCAAGCTCCGTTGGTACCCCCTTCCTGAAACGCTAATTCTGTATCCATCCCTGATCCTCCCATTAGCTACCAACAGCTATCTTCGGGTTTTAGTTCTACATTGTCAGTTTTTATTATTTACTAGTTTTCATATTATTATACCATTATGATTCTCCTATTACTTCATATTCATTAGTTTTCATTAGAATTCTAGTTTCTAATTTTTTGGCATCATTTCCACAGGATTCAATTGTATTCTGATGTATTTTCTTTTTTTTTTAATATTATCTTATTTGGAATAATTCACCATTGGAAATAAAACCATCATTGTCCATATCATAAATCCTAAAGGCGAAACGTAGTTTTGATTCTTTGTCTCCCTTCACACTAAATTGTGAAACTCCTTGAATAAATTCTGAAAAAAAAATTAAAAAACTAATGTTAGAATTCCCAGAAATACAAAAAATAAAAAAACTTTCAGAAGATCTTGTCAGCATAAAATGAATTTTCTAATAAGTGATCGATGATAATAGCCAGGTCCTGTAAAGTGACCCCAACTCTGTGGGAAGTTTATAAAGCACAGAGCTCCTCATAACACCCCTCAAAACACTGAATGAAAATGTTTGGATTAAATATTTTAAGAACGAGTTCGCGAGGGTATCACCTCCCGATGATAGCCATGAAGTTTAATGTGAGTCTGAGTTTGGTCAGTGTCTTGGCCTACTACCAAGACACTGACAAAATTCTACTTAAAATTATTTTTAACAGTGGCCTTGCTCCGGATGTATTCTGTACCGGTTTAATAGCTCCTGTCATTGAGAGGGGTAAATCGCCATCTAAGTGTAGTTAGCATTGAAAAATAACCGTCTCTTCATAACTATGTAAACTGACGGAGTTGCTTATAATTGATGAGATAAATTCAGCGTGTTATGCATCTGATAACTAATTTGGATTAAAAAAAATTTCTTAGTCATGTCAACGCAATCTACAAATTTATTTAATTGGTGCGAAAAATACTACATCTTGCAGGTCATGATGCGAGAAGGGCGTTTGATTCAATAAACCCACAAATACTTGTTTCAGCTCGGCAACGAGGTTTAAATAGATCTATAGTAGTACCTTTTCGTAGTATGTATTGACGGCTTCGTTTTAACTCGAAGTTTCCTTCAGCTAATAAAACCTTTATTTCGCAAGCGATAGTTCCGATGAGAAAGGGTTTTGGTCCGGGTGCCGTTTCTTCGCCACCCCTCTATAATAATAGCGATGTATCAGCACAAATGAATCTCATGACAAGTTTTATTTTTGTGGTCTGGATTTATTGTTATTAAATATGCAGACGACATTCTAAATTTAAGTAAGTCGTTATCTCAAATTGAAGAAAACTATACAATTTTATGTGAACAGTATGCTTCTATGGTCCTAGAGTTCAATGCGAGTAAGAGCGAGGTAGGCAGATTTTCTGGTAATCGTAGTTATTATCGGTCGCAAAGTCCAGTGCTAGGTGATAATGTTACTGAATTTGTGCCTACTATGCGTTATCTAAATTTGCCAATTTCGCCAGATTTGAAAAGTACTCGTGCTGCCCTTCTTAAACATTTCTAAGTTCTAAGAGTTCTGGGATTAGAGGTGCTTCTGGATCGTTTAAAAGAGCAAACGCTTTCTGTAACCGTATTGTGTTGGCCTGCCCTTATAATGTGTTTGGGATCCTATATGTACTTTCTTTAGTGCTGTTTTGGAGACTTTTTATGGAGATGGATAAAAAATGATTCATAATGATTTGTACAAGTATGAGAAGTTATCAATGAGAATTCCAATTTGGGATCACAATCGAAGGATTACCCGTAGATATGCGATAGCTAACCCAAGTCTCGCCGCATCGGAACGGTATACAGCTTTTCGTAATCCGCTTTATCCGAATCACATTTTTTGTTCAATACAGCTGTGTGAATTGTTGTGTATAACTGGACTAATGTAATTTTTTTATCATTTGTTTTTTGTTGTTGTCTACAGTGTAACATTTTATGGCTTTAGTGGCTAATAAAAATAATTATTATTATTATTTGGTATTTTCCTAGGAAAATGGAACTAAAAAAAGGTGATATCTTAAAACAGTAGTTTCAAATAGTGTTTGATTACGAAAATTAATTGTTGAAAAAGTCAGCCAAATGAAAACACAACTTAACTCAGAAAAAGATTGGATATCAAAAGATTCCTATAGAATTTGAAGTTGAGTAGTTGTGTCTCTCATTAGAACTAAAATGGCAAATCTCAAAGGCAGAACTTGACGGACTCCCCATACGCTTAAGGAAAAAGCAACCCCTTTGTGACAGCCGTATTACATGTCCCAGATTTATCAAAACCTGTTAAATGAAAACTAACCTTTAAAATCCACCTCTCCATTTCCATCGCTATCAAATATATCGATGACTCTTTGAAAAAGGGGATTTTGTTGCAACTCGGGCAAAGTCATAAATTCATCTACACTTAATGAGCCAGAATTGTCCAAATCAAGTTTTCTAAAACGTTTTCCAAGCCGCCTTATTTCATCCGGGTCAACTGAAAAAATAAAACAAAAAACGTTAGTTAAAAACTGCATTCCTGAATCAAAAACTGAGTTTCCGAAATCATCTTATTCGATCTTTACTGAAAAAATTCAAATGAATGTGCAATGTCAATTTAATATACATATTGCTGATATTTTTTCCTTAAAATCTATATTAATTTTTGACACTAGTGTCCTGGTTGAACTTCACTGAAGTAAGGATGCTAGGACTGTTATATAAAATTTTCATTTTAGTTTCATTGATCTTATGTTTTTGTAAGTCCTTTTTTTTTTAAATATTTATGTTTTGCTGAGGACGGCCCTGGGACATTGGGCCGAAATATTCATTCAAATTAGAATACCACTGTCTCACGAAAATAATTCCCTACTGTTCTTCTTGTTTCTGATGGAAAGACAGAGTGGTCTTCATCGACTATTTATGTTTGTTATGGAAAATGATGGGCGTGAGGGGGATCTCTCAAATCACTTTGACGCTTAAAAAGGGCATTTTAACTTCCAATTTAAAATCAAATGAGACCCATCTGAATTTAATACAAACATCCAGTCCATAAAAACCATGTATGCCTCCAGGGCATAGCTTCAAACCCTTGCCCAGGGCTCTGGGGGAGGGGGTGGTGTGTGCCAGCCCTGGAGGCATTGTCATATGTTCTTTGGGCTATTTCAAACAAAACCGCACAATTTCAATCAGATATATTGAATCCAATCAGAAGTTGGATGGGGAGGGGGGACTAATTCTCTTAAAAGAGAATTACAACTTCCGATTTCAGCAAATTGAGCCACCTCTAAAGTTTATACAACGATCCCTTCGATAAGAACCCTAAACACCCCAGGTGCATAACCTACAACCCTCAGGCTCTAGTGGTTTGTATCAACCTCAAAAGCCTTGTTATATGATATTTGGACTATTGAATAATCTATTGGATACATCTCGGAAAAAAATGACGTGTTTGTGAGTGTGTAATTTCTATTAGATGCATTTCGTTACAATACGACGTGTGTGTGCGGGGGGGGGGGTAGCTACCCTCCAATTACTGACTCTTAAAAAGAGCCTTACGACTAAAGACGTGCGACGCTGAGAAAGTGAGCGAGTCAAAAATGAAAATGAAAAGCAAAGACACATGCGGTTAGAAGAAAAGCCGCGGAGCGTCGAAAATGAAAACCAAAGACAAAAGGGCTAGAAGACATGCGACACCGAGCATGTGAGCGAGTCAAAACTGAAAATGAAGAGCAAAGACACGTGCAGTTAGAAGACATGCAACACCCCGCACGTGACCAAGTCAAAAATGAAAATGAAGAGCAAAGACACACGCGATTAGAAAACAGGAACCACCGAAAATATCAGTGAGTCAATGAAAATCAATCTGGACAGCGATATTAAAACGTGTCAAAATCGAAAATGATAGCGATTATGATTGGGTATGGGATTTGACATGGAGTCATCAATAAGGACATAAGGACATCAATGCCTACCATACCTTTGATGTCAAAAACCTGGACTATACAAATCGTTGGAAGCGAAAAAAGTTCTTGTCCCACCACCTGACCAATTAAAAGAGACAAAGGTTCGGCGATATGTCTTTCATAACGACAAAAGACAAGCCGAGGCAGAAGTTTAAGGCCAAATAAAAAGAAACATAATTTTGTAAAGGCAATACTTCTAATTTAAGGCCCATTTGGACATCATGACATAAAGATAAGCCACAAAATGTCTGTGTTTAAAAAACAAGCGACAGTGAGAATCAATATATAGAAGCATACTATGTGCCGAGTGCCGGCGGCGAAGCCACCTAGCTCTCGGTGCATACCTAGTTGGTGGGGGCGCTTCGCCCCCCCCCAAGCCCCCCGCGCGCGTAAGTCGTTACGCACCATTGTAGTTGTATCCCTGTGTCCCACCAGTGAATATAGAAAGATATATATATATATATATATATATATATATATATATATATATATATATATATGTATATATATATATATATATATATATACATATATATATATATATATATATATATATATATATATATATATATATATATATATATATATATATATATATATATATATATATATATATATATATATATATATATATATATATATATATATATATTGTCTGTGCATATAAATAGATTGTCAGGTTTACCGACTCTTGAACATGCAACATAATACCCTGTGTTCCCATCGTCATTTATATATCCCCCTGTGCCCCCGGCACCCCCCTTGTAGTTGTGTCCCTGTGTCCCGGTCGTCATTTATATTCCCTGTGTCCCAGTCGTCATTTGTGTCCCGGTCTGTAATTTATCTTTGAGTGTCCCAGTCTGTAATTTCTCTTTGAGTGTCCCGGTCGTCATTTATATCCTGTGTCCCACCTGTGAATAGAGATAGATATAAATATATATTTTTAACTACGTAAAACATGCGAATATACAACATTCTTCGCTGTCCCATTGTCTGTGCATATAAATAGCATTTATATTCCCTGTGTCCCAGTATCCCGGTCGTCATTTGTGTCCCGGTGTCCCGGTCTGTAATTTCTATTCAAACAATCCCTGTGTCTCAGTCGTCAATTATATATCCCGCCTGTGCCCCCGGCGTCCCCGTTGTAGTTGTGTCCCTGTGTCCCGGTCGTCATTTATATTCCCGGTCGTGATTTGTGTCCGGGTGTCCCAGTCTGTAATTTTTCTTTGAGGTTCCCGGTCTTCATTTATATTCCCTCTGTGTCGGTCGTCATTTGTGTCCCGGTCTGTAATTTATCTTTGAGTGTTTTTTCTTTTTAGTTTTTTTACATTTTTTCAGTTTTTTTTTCTTCTTTATTTTTCAGCGTCACTATGAAGTACATATCGCCGAACCTTTGTTTTTTAACTTAAATCTGGTAGGCATTGATGACCTTATCCAAGTCAAAATCCCAAACCGAATCATCATCGCTATCATTTTCAGTTTTGATATGTTTTGACTCTCGCTTTCCAGGTGGATTTTCATCTAACTGCGCGGTTTTGCGTTCTTTAGCCGCAAGCCTGTTTTCTTGCTGTTCTTGTGATTCCTCGGCACGCTTTCTTTTCTTACTTTCTCTATCAGCTGCAAGCCTGTTTTCTTGCTGTTCTTGTGATTCCTCGGCACGCTTTCTTTTCTTACTTTCTCTATCAGCAGCAAGTTTTTTGGCATAGACTCTTTGAGCAGCTTCATCGGCTGTTGCCATTGTAGGTTCTTCAGTCATTTTACAATTAAACATTTTTCCGTGAACGCATGTCTTAAATATCTTGAATGATGTCACCGTCAAAGCAAAAATGACGACAACTAATTTCATGACGTCAGCCGACACAGAAACATGACGTCACCTGATCCACAGATCCACAGACAGACAACTTATTTTTATATATATATAGATATATATATATATATATATATATATATATATATATATATATATATATATATATATATATATATATATATATATATATTTAACTACGTAAAACTTACGAATATACAACATTCTTTGCTGTCCCATTGTCTGTGCATATAAATAGAATGTCAGGTTTAAAGACTCTTGAACATGCAACATATAATGGTCCATGGGAAAACAATCCGTATTCAGATCTATACCTCATGATTCTAATGATTGCCCTTGAGCTTTGTTGATGGTGATTGCTAATCGACGATTCCCTGTGTCGCCATCGTCATTTATATATCCCCCTGAGCCCCCCGGCGTCCCTGTTGTAGTTGTGTCCCTGTGTCCTGGTCGTCATGTCCCGGTGTCCCGGTCGTCATTTGTGTCGGTCTGTATATACATTCGTTTTTGAATTGGTCTTTTTTTAGGTTTAGTTTTTTACCTTTTTTTAGTTTTTTTTTTTTTTTTTTTTAGTTTTGTTTTTCTCCTTTATTTTTCATTTTTTTTTCCTTTTTCATTTTATTTTCTTTTTTAGTTTTTTTTTAGCTTTTTAGCTTTTTAGTTTTTTATTAGTTTTTAGTTTTTTTTCTTTTTCTTTTTTTGTAGTTTTTAACTTTTTTTATTTTTTATTTTTTTTTACTTATGTCCTGGTCGTCATTTATACTCCCTGTGGCTCGGTCGTCATTTGTGTCCCGGTGATTTGTTGATGGTGATTGCTAATCGAACATTCCTTGTGTCCCGGTCGTCATTTATATTCCCATGTGCCGGTGTCCCGGTCGTCATTTGTGTCCCGATGTCCCGGTCTGTAATTTCGTCAGTCGAAAACATGACGTCAGTCGACACAGAAACATGACGTCACCTGACAGATCCACAGACAGACAACTTATTTTTATATATATAGATATATATATATATATATATATATATATATATATATATATATATATATATATATATATATATATATATATATATATATATATATATATATATATATATATATATTTTTAACTACACAAAACTTGCGAATATACAACATTCTTGGCTGTCCCATTGTCTGTGCATATAAATAGATTGTCAGGTTTACCGACTCTTGAATATGCAACATATAATTGTCCATGGGAAAAACAATCTGCATTCAGATCTATACCTCATTATTCTAATGATTGCCCTTGAGCTTTGTTGATGGTGATTGCTAATCGAACATTCCCTGTGTCCCCGTCGTCATTTATATATCCCCCTGTGCCCCCCGGCGTCCCCGTTGTAGTTGTTTCCCTGTGTCCCGGTCGTCATTTGTGTCCCAGTCTGTAATTTCTCTTTGAGTGTCGCAGTCGTCATTTATATTCCCTGTGTCCCGGTTGTCATTTGTGTTCCAGTGTCCCGGTCTGTAATTTCTCTTTGAGCGTCCTGGTCTTCATTTATATTCCCTGTGTCCCGGTCGTCATTTGTGTCCCGGTGCTTTGTTGATGGCTCTTTGAGTGTCGCGGTCGTCATTTATATTCCCTGTGTCCCGGTTGTTATTTGTGTTCCAGTGTCCCGGTCTGTAATTTCTCTTTGAGTGTCCTGGTCGTCATTTATATTCCCTGTGTCCCGGTCGTCATTTGTGTCCCTGTGCTTTGTTGATGGCTCTTTGAGTGTCGCGGTCGTCATTTATATTCCCTGCGTCCCGGTCGTCATTTGTGTTCCGGTGTCCCGATCTGTAATTTCTCTTTGAGTGTCCTGGTCCTCATTTATATTCCCTGTGTCCCGGTCGTCATTTGTGTCCCGGTGCTTTGTTGATGGTGATTGCTAATCGAACATTCTTTGTGTCCCGGTCGCTTTCTCTTTGAGTGTCCCGGTCGTCATTTGTGTCCCGATGTCCCGGTCTGTAATTTCGTCAGTCGACACACAAACATGACGTCACTCGACAGACACACAGACAACTTATTTTTACACACACATATATATATATATATATATATATATATATATATATATATATATATATATATATATATATATATATATATATGTGTATATATATATATATATATATATATGTATATATATATATATATATGTATATATATATATATATATATATATATATATATATATATATATATATATATATATATATATATATATATAAATAAGTTGTATATCTTCTATATATATATAAATAAGTTGTCTGTGGATGTGTGGGTCTGTCTGTCGGGTGACGTCATGTTTGTGTGTTGACTGACGTCATGTTTGTCGACTGACGTCATTTTAAGGATTGAGCTGTATGCGTCATGAAGTTGTTTGTCGAATGACGTCATGTTTGTCAACTGATGAAATTACATACCGGGACACCGGGACACAAATGACGACCGGGACACAGGGAATATAAATGACGACCGGGACACAGGGACACAACTACAACGAGGACGCCGGGGGCACAGGCGGGATATATAAATGACGACCGGGACACAGGGATTGTTCGAATAGAAATTACAGACCGGGACACAAATGACAAATCTATTTATATACATAGACAATGAGACAGCGAAGAATGTAGTATATTCGCATGTTTTACGTAGTTAAAAACATATATATATATATATATATATATATATATATATATATATATATATATATATATATCTATATAAAAATAAGTTGTCTGTCTGTCTGTGGGTCTGTGGATCTGTGGATCAGGTGACGTCATGTTTCGGCTGACGTCATGAAATTAGTTGCCGTCATTTTTGTTATGACGATGCTTAATATATTGTAAAACACATTAATTTGGTTAATAATATACCATTTAAAACACCAAAATGAACATGCTGGAATAGTCACTCGGTGAGAGAGGGTGTCAGAACGGAGAATGAAGGTCCCAGGTTCAAATCCTGGTTAGGCTAAAAAAGGTAAAAAACTAAAAACTAAAGAAAAAACTGAAAAAACTAAAAAAAGGCAAAAACTACAAAAAAAAACTAAAAACTAATAAAAAAATAAAAAAGCCGAAAAATTAAAAAAACTAAAGAAACTAAAAAAAGGAAAAAACTTAAAAAACTAAAAACTAAAAAAAACTAAAAAAAAGGAAAAATGAAAAATAGAAGAGAAAAAGAATACTAATAAAATTAAAAATAAAAATAAAAAAAAATAAAAAAGATAAAAAGCTAAAAAAAGGTAAAAACCAATAAAAACTAAAAAGAAAAAAAGGTAAAAAACTAAAAAAAAAAATCATCTAAAAAACTAAAAAAAACAAAAAACGTAAAAACTAAAAGAACTAAAAAAGTAAAAAAAAAAACTAAAAAAAGGAAAAAACTGAAAAATAAGCGGGATATAAAACAGGGGGATATAAATGACGACCGGGACACCGGGACATAAGGAATATAAATGAATCAGAAAATACAACTCATGTTTCCAAATGACGTCGTTTGGAGCCCAAATTGAAAATCCAGATCAATTTATGTCTACTTTCAAAGTAAAAGGGCAAATTTATCATAGAGCAGGGTCTCTTCTACCATTCTCAGGCGAGAATCATAAATTTTTACAATTGTACTTCATCAGTGATAGAAATTCTGAATTGAATGCACGTTGCGAAATTTCTCCCAACATTGAAAGGACAATCGTTTCCCAATTACAACATCTTTTCAATTGAAATTCATTTGTTTAGCCTGAAACTTTGTGAAATTTTTAATTTCCCAATGGTTTCTTGGGATTTCTGGCAAAAATAGGACGTTTATTAAGAATTAGATACATTTGTGAAGCCTTTTTTGGGGGATTTTACAGCATGCAATTATCCGGTCAAGTCACTGCCCAATTATTAATACGTTTTCTGTCCAACTTTTTACCCTCTTTGAAGTAATTAGCAATTGTACTGTTGTTGTTTTTCTGTAAAGAGAGTTTGCTTTCCACGGCAAAATAGAATTATCCTTGATACTAGGGCGTTTATCCCCCCTTTTCAGGATAAAGTACAGCTTTTATGGATCAATTTTGTAAACTATTATTTTTCATTAAAATCTACGTTTTTACATTAGGAGAAATACCCCCTGCAACACCCATATCGCACTGTTAACCCTAAAATTTCCCTTTCAGTGGGATATAATAGATTAATCACTGATTCTATATATACACTTGATTCTATATAATAATCACTGATTCTATATATATATATATATATATATAAATCCTCCCCATATTCCCCATGAATCCCCATATTTCTTCATGAAATCCTCCCACACCAACCGCGGATGACCAGCTTTCTGTTTAGCCCTAGACGGCCAGCCAAAAAGGACTGTATTTGGGAATAATTCATCCTTTTTCCACAAAGCGTGCCCTAGCCATCTTAACCTTTCTCTCATTACAGCCATAGAAAGCAGGATGCTATCTCAAATTTTGGATTGAAACATTCTGATAAAAAAAAATTCTAGCTGTTAATTCCTTCCATATTTTTTTTTGCATAGGCTACGATTCCAACTCAAACATAGGCTACTCTTGTAGCATACTTATATTTGAAGAAAGATCTGTTTTCACTTAAGTTGTGATCCTTTATAAGATCATGAGGGATCCCAACGTGCGACAAATATTTTCTGGAAATCGGAAAATCAGAAAATCCGATATATATATATATATATATATATATATATATATATATATATATATATATATATATATATATATATATATATATATATATATATATATATATATATATATATATATATATATATATATATATATATATATATATATATATATATATATATATATATATATATATATATATATATATATATATATATATATATATATATATATATATATATATATATATATATATATATATATATATATATATATATATATATATATATATATATATATATATGTATATTTTTCTATTCATTTTTACAAGCTAGAAAAAAAATTTTCTTAGAAAAACAAGTTAGAAAAACAGTCCCCTCCCTCTAAAAATTTCTCCAACACAAAGACGTTTAAAGTATAAAACGTGTGAGATCCAACGTTTAATGTATAAAAAATTTTATGGTCAGGGGAAGTGGGATACGTGAGAGGATGTTTCTATGGGTAAATTTACCACAGGGAAGAACATTTTCATGAAGAGTTGCTGGATTTTACAGCATTATTTAAAAAAAAACATTTTTGGTTACTTTTTAAGTAACCAAAAAAAAATCGGAGGGAATCTAGGCCCCCTTCCACGCTCATTTTTCTCCCAAAGTCAACGGATAAAAATTTTGAGATAGCCATTTTGTTCCGCATAGTCGAAAACCATAATAACTATGTCTTTGGGGATGACTTACCATATCTACGTCTTTGGGGAGGGGCTGCAAGTTACAAACTTTGACCAATGTTTACATACAGTAATGGTTATTGGGAAGTGTACCGACATTTTCAGGGGAATTTTTTTGGTTTGGGTGTGGGGTTCAGGGGAGGGGGCTATATAGGAGGATCTTTCCTTGGAGGAATATTTCATTGGGGAAGAGAAATTCAATGAAAATGGCGCATTATTTTCTAGCATTACTATTAAAAAAAACAACAATGAAAATATAAACATGAAAAATTTTTTTCAATTGAAAGTAAGGAGAAGCATTAAAACTTAAAACGAACAGAGATTATTACGCATATTAGGGGTTCTAAAAATACTTTAGCACAAAGAGCGAGGTATTTAGGAGGAGATAAATACTTCGCTCTTTATGCTAAATTATTTTTAGTAATTTCAACTATTTATTCTACGGCCTTTCTGATTCAGGGGTTATTCTTAAAGAATTGGGACAAAACTTAAGATTTAGTGTGAAGAGCGAGGTATTAACGAGGGGACAAATCCCCTCATATATATAATCAAAAATATAAGAATATAAAAGTTTGTTACGTAAGTTAATTTTTAAGTTACGTATATGTTTTACAAATAAAAACGTTCGTTAAAAATTAAAAGTTCTAGTTGCTTTTTTAAGTAACCGAAAAATTGGAGGGCAACTAGGCCTCCTTCCCCACCCCTCATTTGTCAAAATCGTCTGATCAAAACTAAGAGAAAGCCATTTAGCAAAAAAAAAATTAATATGCAAATTATATTTTAATAATTTATGTATGGAGAGCCAAATTCAGACATGCATCAATTCAAAACTTTCAGAAATTAAATAAAAAAAAATAGTTTTTTTAAATGAAAGTAAGGAGCGACATTAAAACTTAAAACGAACAGAAATTACTCCGTATATGAAAGGGACTTTTCCTCCTCAACGCCCCGCTCTTTACGCTAAGGTTTCTTACTGTTTTAAAAAGTAGAGTTAAGAGAAAGGGTCAAACTTCAGCGTAAAGAGCGAGGCATTGAGGAGAAAAAGCCCTTTCATATGCGGAGTAATTTCTGTTCGTTTTAAGTTTTAATGTCTCTCCTTACTTACCGTTACAATAAACTTTTTTTTTTTTAATTTAATGTTCAATGAGATCCCAGTGGTCGATTCTTCTCGGCGAGTTTATTTATATTTGGTTATATTGATGTTAATGATAGTCGAAGATCACCCTTTTTCACAATGTCAAGTCTATTGCGATCTTTTGATAACATTTGAGAAACACGACTAAATGCCGCTTCAACAAGATAAGACGTAGGAAAAGCAATAACGTAGAACCTGCGCTTTATCCCAGAGCAAAGGGTACTTTGTAGCAATGTCGGTTGTTTTCCATATATTGTACTTTTCACCTTTGAATTTTGCATGCATTATTTCATCACTTTGTATTTCGTTGAGGGGCTCATGCAAAGATATGTCTATAAGGAGCAGCATTAAAACCTCGTTATACCTCACTCTTTCCGCTAAAGTATTTTTAGTAATTTCAACTATTTATTCTACGGCCTTTGTGTTTCAGAGGTCATTCTTAAGGAATTGGGACACAATCTAAGCTTTAGTGTAAAGAGCGAGGTATCGACGAGTGTTGAACCCCCTCATATACGCAATTAAAACATACGAATATAGAAGTTTGTTACGTAAGTTAATTCGTAAGTTACGTATATTTTTTACCAATGAAAACGTTTGTAAAAAATTAAAAGTTCTAGTTGCTTTTTTGAGTAGTCAAAAACTTGGAGGGCAACTAGGCCTTCTCCTTCGCTTCTTTTTTCTCAAAATCTTCCGATTAATTGCAATTAATTAATATGCAAATTTCGTTTTAATTATTTATGTGCGGAGAGCCAAGATCAAAAAATGCATTAATTCAAAAACGTCCAGAAATTAAATACAAAAAAACAAGTTTTTGTAACGGTAAGTAAGGATCGACATTAAAACTTAAAACGAACAGAAATTACTCCGTATATGAAAGGGACTTTTCCTCCTCAACGCCCCGCTCTTTACGCTAAAGTTTTTTACTGTTTAATAAAGCAGAATTGAGAGAAAGAGTCAAACTTTAGCGTAAAGAGCGGGGCGTTGAGAAGGGAACAGCCCCTGTTATTCACGGACTAATTTCTGCTCGTTTTAACTTTTAATGTGGCTCCTTACTTTCAGTTACTAAAAAATAGTTTTTTTTTAATTTAATTAACTTGCAATTCAAATCAAAATATGGCTCATTCTTTTTTATATTTTTTTGGCAGGCCACACGACTCTACACAACTGCTCATTTATTTCATTTAACTGCATAATTACACCATGTGCATCTTTTTCATTGTCCTCTAACGCTTTCAACTTATTTTTTACATGCGATTCCAAGAGCTCTGTTTTAAATGCCTCAATATCTTATCTGTTAAATAATTTCTAATTCGTTTTTCTAAACCTACTTTTCTAAACCCCACACTGTAGAAATTTCTTACTCGTGGGACGCGGTCCTGTAACTGCCCAACCTTCAGCTGAAGCTTAATAGCTCTACGATCAGATCTAACTAAAGCTAATGTTCCCATATTAATCGATTCAGGTACAAATTGCGTTTTAATTAGCGCATAATCTACAACACTAGGAGTTTTTCCCGAAAGGCAAGTAATCATCAGATCATGTTCCCCACAAAGCGCCAGGAGCTTTCTTCACCATATATTTATTTTTGTTTTTTCATCCTTGTTACTTCGTGGTATTCTACAACAAATTGGGACAAAATCACCTAAATCTGGGATCAACACATCTAAGATCTCAGCCTCCATACCGGTATTCGCATTAAAATCCCCCATCAACACGCACTCCAGATCTCTCTAACTTTCTTGTATTAACGATAATTTTTCTTCAATAATTTCCCTAGTATTTTCTCGACTGTACGAACTATTCCGTGCACGTAAATTAACTGCTTTGGGAGTAAACCCAAAATTAATTGCTTCCCATATTCAAAACAATTACACAGTCAAAGCGTTTTCAGATCTACTATTAATTCTCTCACAACTTTCAATAGCAGGTGCTTTGACCAAACCCGAAATGCCACCCTAATATTTATTATTTCTTGATACATTACGCACAAACTTTATTCGTTATCTTTCCGGTCTTGTCGGTTTAAAACCATAACCTGTCATCGGATCTCAAAATGCAATTTAGAAGTCTATTAAAAGTTTAAAAAAAAACTTGGGTTGGTTTATTTTAACTTTAATACCATTTAAGGCTTGCTGGGGGGAGGGGTTGCAAAAAGAAACCTTAAAAAACAAATGTATTTTTAATACGTCTCTAAATAGTAGCCGAAACTAAAAAACTGAATTTTTATAACAATAGTTACATCAAAAGAATTGCATTTTAATGCTGATTTTAAATACATAAGTTTTATCAAGTTTAGACTTACCCATCAAAAGTTACGAGTTTGAGAAAATTTACTTTATTTTAGAAAATAGGGGGAAGTACCACTTAAAAGTCATAGAATCTTAACGAAAATCAAACCATCAGATTTAGCGTATCAGAAAACCCTACAGAAGAAGTTTCAAGCTCCTACCTACAAAATGTGGAATTTTGTATATTTTGCCACAAGACAGATCACGGACGCGTGTTTCTCTTTTTTTTTTTTTTTTCCCAGGGGTGATCGTATCGACCCAGAAGTCCTAGAATGTTGCGAGAGGGCTCATTCTAACGGAAATTAAATTCTAACGGAATTAAGTGACCAAAAATATCGGAGGACACCTAGGCTCCCTCCCACGCGAACTTACCTTGGAGTAATTTTTCATGGTGGAAGAAAATTTCCATGAAGGATTTTTTGCATTAAAAAAGAAAAAATAAATATGAAAAAGTTGTTTCAACTGAAAGTAAGGACCAACATTAAAACTTAAATGTTTATGTTAAATTGTAAATGTAAATGTAAAATTGTAAAATTAATTACTTCAAAATAATGTAAAATTAATTAATGTCTTAAAATGTAAAATTATTACGCACATGAGGGGTTCACTTTCTCCTAATACCTTGCTCTTTACGCTAAAGTAATCAACTATTTATTCTACGGCCTTTGTGATTCAGGGGTCATTCTTAAGGAATTGGGACAAAATTTAAGCTTTAGTGTAAAGAGAGAGGTATTGACGAGTGGGCGAACCCCCTCATATACGTATACGAATATAGAAGCTCGTTTCGTAAGTTAATTCGTAAGTTACGAATATTTTTACTAATAAAAATGTTCGTAAAATTAAAAGTTCTAGTTGCCTTTTTAAGTAACCAAAAAACTGGAGGGTAACTAGGTCTACTCCCCCGCTCCTTTCTTCTCAGAATAGTCCAATCAAAACTATGAGAAAATCATTTAGCCAAAAATATAAATTAATATGCAAATTTGTTCTAATTATTCATGTGCGGAGAGCCAAAACCAAAACATGCATTAATTCAAAAACGTTCAGAAATTAAATAAAAAATAAGTTATTTTTAACTGAAAGTAAGGAGCGACATTAAAACTTAAAACGAATAGAAATTACTCCGTACAAGAAAGGGGCTGTTCCCTGCTCAACGCCCCACTCTTTACGTTAAAGTTTTTTTTACTGTTTTAAAAAATGGAGCTGAGAGAAAGTCAAACTTCTGAAGTTTATTCATGTAAGCCTCCTCGCCTCAAAGCTGCTCAGTCTTCAAATGAGAGCTATATCTTTCAATCTGAACAGGGGTGGATCCAAGGAGGTTACGGGGGTGCAACCCCCATGCCATGGTGTTGGATCTGTGGTTGGAACTGCTTGCTCTAGTTTGGATCTGGACGAAAGTGATTTTTTTTTTTAATTGATTTTTAATAGTTGAGTTTTTCATAAATTTGTCAATATTAAGACTGTTTCTTTTTGCAAACAAGTTTGAAACAAGATATTAATCACTTTGTATGGTCTCTGTTAGATTTCACTATTGTTGTATACCCTCAAAAAGTCTTTAATTAAATTTGCGGGTTTTGCGTATTACCGCAAAACCCAACTGCGAGGCAAAAATCTTCATTTCGTAATAACAAGGAGAAATTTAAAATCCTAACTTCTTTAGGCTGTCAAAATGATATTTCAGGATTGTGCTGTCACAACGGGACTGAAAAGCAAAATATTTTCTTCTTTTTATTGTCAAAAATTTGTTTTCGAGTCTTGCTATGGCACTGAGGCAAAGAAATTGATAGGCCTATCATTACTTTTTTGGCAGTCTGTTTTGGATTTTTGGGTTTGCTTTCGTGTGAAGTGTGGTGGCTTTTAAAACAGAGCCTAGTTGTTTTTTAGGGGATTTGTATAATAGAAAGTAAATGCATGAGAAGTACAAAAATTATTAATTTAAGTTTTGGATTTTTGTGAGGAAATGGTGGCCACTTTACTGCCTATTTTCATCCAATTAAAGATCTGCATTATATGACATATCACCTCCTCTGTTCATCCTAAAACATTAAAATAAAGGCGAAACTCGTTTAGCACTTCAGACCATTTCCAATACCTACGACGCATAATTGTCGAGGTTCGCTTTAAATTGCGGGTATTTCTTTGTTCGCAAGTTTATCTAAGTGATCGTAGATCTCTTGAAATGAAACAGATTAACAATAGCTCGTTGTCATTCCCGTTCATTCTACTGAGTTATAGATCTCATTATAAATTCATTTGTTTTGCTGGCTAGCAACTGAAAACAATCTTTTTTAATTTTAGTGTTGTCTGAGTAATTAATTAAATTTTAGCGATTGCAATTCAAACTTACAATTTGAAAGAGAGAACGGAGAACAATTTTTTCAAAAGGAAGTAAGGACCAACATTGGATTTTAAAACGAACATATATTAGCATATTATGTGAGGGGGGTTGCTCCAAATTGCTCCCTTATAGGGGGGTTGCTCCTAATAGGCTAATAAGCCTAAGCGTTTCTGAAAGTGTTTAAACAATGATTCTATTTTCTGTTCGGGGGGGGGGGGGAGTATTTACACCCAGAAATTACTTCCATGACTCATAGATCTCCAATCACTTTTGACTTTAAGTTCTTCATAAAATTTTCAATAGAGAAAATTTCTGTGAGAGAAATTTTTCATTGGGGAGAGGGGGATTTCCCGAAAATATTTGCCACACATTGGGGTCCCTCGTGATCTTAAAAAGGGTCATAACTTAAGTGAAAACAGGTATTTCTTCAAATATAAGTATGCAAAAGGAGTAGGCTATTTTGAGGTGGAATCGTAGCTTATGCAAAAAAAATTCTGGAAGAAATCCAACCCTAGAATTTTTTTTATAAGAATGGTCCAATCAAAATTTCGAGAATATTATCCTGCTTTCTATGGCTGTAATGAAAGATTAAGATGGCTAGGGCACGCTTTGCGGAAGAAGGATGACATATTACCGAAGATTGTTATTTTTGACCGACCGTCTAGGGCTAAACAGAAAGCTGGTCATCTGCGGGTGGGGTGGGAGATTTCATAAAGACATATTTAAATGAAATGGGAATTTTCTGGGAGAGTGTAAAGAGGGAAGATTTGAATAGATTGGGATGGAAGAGGACTGAGCTTAGCCGTGTCGACCTAAGGCGGCTTGGTGCTGCGGTAATTTGTTAGTAATAGAAGTATTATTCTGTTCAGAATAGTTGAAAAGCCAAACAATTATACCTTTCAAGATACCCCGATCCTCCTGGGAATTGGTCTAAGTTACAAAATTTGCCTTTTTGCCTACGTTGTCTATTATAGGTAAGTATACATACATTTTTTGAGTAGGGAGATTTTCTGCTAGTGAAATTTTTCACGGGGAGAATTTCCCATGTGAGGCAAGTTTCTAGGGGGTAAATTTCTCATGAGAAATTTTACAACAGGGGAATTTGCTAGAATTCTTATACAAAGTTTAACCATAAAGAGCGGGGCGTTGAGGGAGGGACAATCCCTTTCATATACATGTTATATGGTTTTAAGATATATTAATTTTGTTTTAAGCATCTGAAATTCATTCTTGTAAGCATCTTCACCTCAAAGCAGCCCAGTCTTCAAATAACAGCTAGATTTTTCAATCTGAACAGGGGCGGATCCAATAAGGGCGAGGGGCGCACCCCCATGACATGGTGTTGAATTTGTGGTTGGGACTGCTTGCTCTGGTTTTGGTCAGGACGAAAGTAAATTTTCTTTGTAATTGATTTTTAATAGTTGAGTTTTTCACAAATTTATCAATATTAAGACCGTTTCTTTTTGAAAAAAAAGTTTGAAACAAAACTTTAGTCACTTTTTGTGGTCTTTGTTAGATTCTACTAATGTCACATACCGCCAAAAAGTATTTAATTAAATTTAGGTTTATCAACAGAATCTGTTCCTATTACCGCAAAAGCCAACTGCAAGGCGAAAATCTTCATTTCATAATAACAAGGAGGAGAAATCTAAAATCCTAACTTCTTTAGGCTGTCAAAATGATATTTCAGGATTGTGCTGTCACAATGGGACTGAAAAGGAAAATATTTAGTTCTTTTTACTGTCAAAAAATTTTGTTTTTGAGTCTTGGCACTGAGAAAAAGAAATTGATAGGCCTGTCATTACTTTTTTGGCAGTCTGTTTTGGTTTTTTGTGTTGCTTTTTTTTTGCCAAGAGGGGTGGCTTTTACAACATAACCTAGTTGTTTTGTAGGGGATTTGTATAATAGAAAGTAATTGTATGAGAAGTGCAAAAATTATTAATTTAAGTTTTGAATTTTTGTGAGGAAATGGTGGCCACTTTACTGCCTATTTTCATCCAATTAAAGCCCTGCATTATATGACATATCACCTCCTCTTTTCATCCTAAAACATTAAAATAAAGGCGAAACTCTTTAGTACTTTAGACCATTTCCACTACCTACCTACAACGCATAATTGTCGATGTTATTTTTAAATTGTGGGTATTTCTTTGTTTGCAAGTTTATCCAAGCAACCTATTATGCGCCCCCTCCCCCCTCCAAATAAAATCCTGGATCCACTATTTTTTCCTCGGAAAATCCAATTTTAAATAGCAAATTTCAAGACATGAAAATGTCTAATCAAACAGTTTGTGGTAAGGAACTGTAGTAAGGAGCGACCCGGCTCAATAGAAACCAAAACTCTAAAAAATGGAATTTTGATACCAATAGCTACATCAAAAGAATCGCATTTTAATACTGATTTTAAATATTAACGAGACAAAGAGCCTGAGTCATAGCCAAGATAACAGGGACTGACAGGACGAGAATATGTATTATTGCATAATAACTTTGTCACTAATTTTTCGTATCAACATTTTTATACCATCTTACTTTCAACAGATTTATTTGAACTTTATCCCTCACCCGATTTTAGATTAAATTTACGACCATTTCCACTGCCTACCACGACTCACAATTGTTGAGGCTCCCTTTAAATTGAGGGTATTTCTTTGGGTAGTACCTTTCTTTGTTTATCCAAGCAGCCTATTATGCGCCCCCCCGCCCCAAAAAAAATTTCCTGAATCCACTATTTTTTCTCTAAAAATCCAATTTAAAATAACATATTTCTCAAATTTATCCAAAAATAATTAACCTTTTAAAAATTAATATGTATTGAGACAAAGAGCTGATACATTGAGCAGTTTGAACGGTTTGTATTAAATAATGTATTAAATATAACCGGTTATATTAAAATAAAGGCCAAACTCCTTACCACTTTAGACCATTTCCACTACCTAGGCCTATGTATGACGCATAATTGTCAAGATTCCCTTTTAATTGCAGGTATTTCTTTGTTCGCAAGTTTATCAAAGCACCTATTATGTGCCCCATCCCCCCAAAGAAAATCCTGGATCCACTATTTTCGCTCTGAAAATCCAATTTGAAATAACAAATTTCAAAACATTAAAATGTCTAATAACGAGACAAAGGGCCTGAGTCATAGATCTCAGCAAAGAATGTCTAAACGGGTTTTTTGGAAGTGACCGAGAAATAGCAAGGCTCTGACTTAGATACTGTATTATTGCGTAATATCTTTGTCAATAGGAGAAACTATATGACGAGTATTAGCTGAACTGATAGCTTTTGCTAAATTCAAAAATATGTAGCGCTGTATAAGCAAAACTATTCAAATTAATGACCTACTTGTTCAAAAAACAGAGACAATTTTAACTGTAGAAAAATCAAATTTCTAGGTGGTATAATAAAGTAGTTATAGTAGATTGAATGTCAAAAAGTGTGAAGAGTGAACAAAGTGACCGAGTACCGGTCGTCTTACCCTACTTCAAAATGCCTTCCTGGGACATACTTTAACCTCTAGACCTATCCCTGATAAGTATCATTTTCCTAACCTAACCGCTGTCTAAGAAAGCAAGAAGTCATTAAATTAGAATTTTACCCTTTTGGTTAGGCCTACTAGGCTATATGCTCTTTAGAGCCCCTTTAGGGCTCAAAATGAATTTGCCAAAGAAACAACTCTTGAATTGAGCATAATAAAGGCGTCAAGTGTTACATTTACTTTGATCCTAGCTAAATCATGCTAGAAACTGCAAATTTACCCTGATAATTTTGACCTATCATGGCCTAAAACTGAACAACCAACACAATTTCTAAATGTACTTCAACAAAAATACGGCAAAAACATGACACTATAGCTAGATTACCATTCTAGGTGAAATATTTCTACTGTTATATTCAAAAAAATCAATCCCTCCTGTCAAATCTAAATCTGCCTTGATGACTGTGAAGATAATTGTGACAAGTTTTTGATAGATGGTATTAAGTTTCACTTACCGAACTTATTTAAATAACAAATTCTTTTTTGCTACAGAATTGACCTAATGCTCTAGGGGTTGCGGCAAGCTTTATCTTAGGAGCGAAAATTTCCAGTTGTGAAATACCAATGAAGAGTGGTTCTGGCTTATAAGAAACACTAGTAAAGGTAAAACCGCAAGTCACGAATAGCAAGCTATTGAAAAATTGACTACACGAAAACGGTTCATTGCGGTTGTTGAAGCGCGGAAACGAGTATGAGATATTTAAATAGCATAGGCATAGGAACATATAAATCAAGCTCTAGAAGCCAATAAAAAAATTCGGAAGGCTAGCCCATATAACTCTAGGCTAGTTGTTCCTAATTAATAATACAATTCTTACCTTCTATGTTCATTTCCCTAAAAATGCCCTCCCAGGTCTTTGGGTCTTGGGAACCACATGTTTTGAATAGCCCTCTCGTCCTTTGTAATGTATTAAAGGATGACTTTAGATAAATATGATCAGTTTCTCAGATATTGCATTTTAAGATTACAAAAAAGCTTTGAATTCAAAGAACGGATTTGTTTCAAACGGCTTAGCATTAATATTTTAGCACAGCCGTCGAACCATTATGACAGTTAAACCGATAGCAAAACCAACGAAATTTGACGGATCAAGAAAAGATCCGTCAAAAAACAACAGCGCTGCAAGTTTTGTGCCTTGTGAGGCGCCACACTTGAATTCAGCCCATTCGGAGTTGGTGTCTCCAGAGAAAAGGCTGTAGACGCACTGGAAACGGTCTTGCCGAAAATCGATCACTAAAAGGAGAATATACTGGCGTGCACCCATTGCGCGTAAAATTGTCACAGCTATGAAATGGCGAATAAGATGAAAGGCTTTTCCGTAATACACTAGGAGAAGATTGACAATCGCACTTCCTCGGTCAAGCCACTCGACACTAGGGTGGTACATTCTTATTAAGTAGATAGTTGTGATGCTTCCTTTCAAACATCCGTACTGATATAGATCAACAGAAGGAGAAACCTTTGACATCAACTCGCAGTATATAAACATTTCGGCCACCTTGGACATGTTCGGGGTTATTGAGATAGGTCGGAGTTGATCGCAAGATTTGGACCCTTCACTATGGTATGACGCAAACCTCCGCTCTCTTCCAAGCACTAGGGAACACCTACTCTTGGAAACACTAGTTAATAATAGAAGAGAGTGGCTTGCGAAGGAAAATAGCGAATTCACTTAACAAACTTAAACTAAGCTCGCAATGGTAGGACGCACAGTTCCTATTCAGCTTCTGAAGTTCCTTGTAAACAGCAAAGTTGGAAACTTCACATACATCATCAATCTCTTCTTCATTTATGAGACTCGATTTCTGAACTGGTGATTGACGGAAAGGTGGTAGAGATGCCAGCAAAAAAGTTCACTTCCGTAGCCAAGAACATAGAAACCCACTGTTTTTTTGTTTGGTTAGTCACCAGCAATCACAAAGGAAAAAGAAGCATACCATCCTCTTTCGATACCCCGCCGTCACTAGGTGTCATTTTACCAGCAAGTCTTTTTACTAACGAATGCCATTTGTGTAGATCTGTTGCAGGTAAGGGCATACTTTTGTCCTTCACCCATCGGCTCAGTTTGACAACATGGTTCCGCAACTGAATCGCCATTGCTGCGAAGGCAGCAGGGAGTCTTAGTTAGGCCCTTGAGGTCGCTTAGCGGTCGTATAGTAGTTTCGAATTGTTTGGTTTTGAGGAATGCTGAATTTGCTTCAAAGAAAATTATGAAATGATCGAAATTATGGTAGGGTCCTCGGTATTACAACCACTTGCTGCAAATCCAAAACATTGGAAACCCACTGTTTGTTTGGTTAAAGTCACCAGCAATCACAAAGGCAGAAGAGGCATACTTTTGGCGCATTTTATGTACAAAAAACTGTATGTGCTCAATAAGTTCGTTCCTGTTTCTGGCACTCTCAGGGTAATAGACCGAAGCGATTATCAAACACGAGTATCTTCTTGATAAATGTGTCGGTTTGCATTCCGTCCAAAATATCTCATGATCAGAGTCAATTGGATCACTTAACAGCTTTGACGGTAGATCGTTCCGAAAGTAAAGTCCTACGTCACCTCCACGACGATTCAGGCCACGGTCGCGACGAGTATTAAAGCCAGCCAGTGTAGTCTTTAATGCGCGCTGACTCCGAAGTAATGTCCCAACATTCGCTGATTTTTACGAAACAGGCATTATTGTCGACAAAAGACACCAAGCCATCTAGAACTGGAACACTCGAAATATTTTAAAGCTTTCGATAGTTTTTCTATCAGGAAGAGAGATCTGACACTTATTACAGCGCAAATTTTACCAATTATACAAATAAAATTAATTGCCCTTATCGTTATCTTAAAAAAAAACAGTCACCATGCGCTAGATAGCGTTGAAGTTTTTATCGACACTAGCATTCTTCTAAGGTACTAATACTATGCTTCCAAACTTCAGATCAGTCTACTTACGAAGATTTTAGGTAGATTCACTTCCTGGTGTAAACTGAAGGAATGGAGTTACAAATTCCACTATCAACTAAACGAAAAGGGTCTTTCGGTTACGTGCTGTAACGAGAGCCCCTCTCACTTTTTTTTTTTAGCTAAGCTGAGCCACCTGGCGCTTGTTCCTTAATAAAGCCAGCGTTCGAAAAGAAGCTTTTTTTTTCATTTTATTCTTTAATAGACAAATTTAAAATACCCAAAGTGCTGATATGCTTATCAGTGCAAAGTTGAATGCTTCTCTTTAACCTTTGGTGAATAGATTACATCCAACAAACACGTGAATAGATTTCAGAATGGCCAATATTTCAGAAAAAGATAGTTCTCAGCTTTTGCTTTATATTCTCACCATTAAAAATTAGAAATTCACTATTTATTATATATCACCCCATTTTCTCTAAAGAAAGAAAAAAAAATAACGATTGACTCTCTTTTATTCAGCAAAGAATTTGATAGAAAACTTCGTAACACCTCCAAAAACTTGAATCTTCTGATTTACTTAAAGATTTTGCCTTGATTGAACTTGCGACCTTGTTTGTCCGTACCAGTCCATGAGAAGTACTGTGTCACTAAATCCTTTGTTTCTTGCGCATCGGGGTCAAGTTTCTTCCAGTCATACGATTCGTAGTCGATCTGCCAATCGGGACTCAACTGAAAACGAGAAACTTGTCGATAAACCATCAAAAATAGGTTTACAAACGTATATAAAAAAATAAAAAAAAATCGATTGGACAAGTTTTCCTTCTAACTTTAAATATAATTAAAAGTTCAGACCAATGGTACAACAAAAAGTTTACTGGTAAGAGTGCCATGGCTCAAAAATAACTAAATTCAGCTCTTTTTACTGGATTAATATTTAGCACAAGAAAACCAAAGAAGAGTCAGAAAGGCGAATTTATTCTCTATGCAGAATGGCATTTCCTTGTCTGTCTGGGAATATTTTTATTTTTGTCTAAAGAAGTACCAAGTAATGTGATTGTATCGCGGAAATACACCACAGAAATGTAAATGAAAGTACAGAACACAATAAAACCTTACCTAGCTTATAGGCAAACAATTACACTACGAATAGACCGTGCTCATTTACAGAAAACCTTTCATAGAACAAAAACGATAGGATAAAAGCAGCTGTACAAACCACTTTCGATTAAACCTAAATTAAAAACAACACACATAGGGTTTCCCTCCTTTTATCTTATTTTGTCTTCAAAATAAATATCCTTTTTTTCCCCAAATAGTTTCAAGAATAATTTTGATATAAATCTGTTCTTGGATGCATCAATCCTTAATAATCGTAAGATATGTGCTTAAAATAACGACTTTGAGTTACTGGATCCAAAATTTTTGAATAGAACAAAGAATCCGACTTTTTATAACACAACGTATACTTTATTCCCAGTGGCCACCTTACCCTTTACTTTCAAAGTATATCTTATTATTTTCTTTCACATTTATTTTGTCTCCAAACGTCTAGTTCAAACTAGGTTAATTTTTCTTAATAATTTCAACCCTTGATTTAGCAGCACCTACTGCTTTTCAGCTTCTATTCGTCCATACTCTTTTAAATCGCATCGTCACGAGGTATTCAAAGGAGTCAATGGATAAAACATCACAAGGAAAATCGCTCCAAATCGAAGCGCAACGTCGAACATGGCTGTCCTTCAATTACTCAATTCACGGGGAGTCAGTATTAAGATAACGGGATCGAGCTGTGCCCCTTTCGCATCCGTCTTTTCGGTGGAACGATGTGGGCGGGGGGGGGGGGAGGCTGTAAGAGAAAGCTCTACAGAAGGAGATGAATGCACGCACTTGTAGAAATCAAACATCAACACTACATCAAACCTTTTACTAACAGACTGGAGCAATGGGTAACGACTAAACCTGCTCTATCAGAGCCGTGTCTTGGATCTTCTGAAGTGGCGCCAGCTATTTTTTCGGAGAACTAGTATGCAGGCGACATCCATGCTCGGCAATGGGTCTGATGCAACACTTGGAAAGTGGGAAGATGAATGAGCTGGGTAATAAAGTTTTTACTGCGGAGTGATCCCCAGCTGTCTTGTACAGGAGATTCTCACTCAATCGTGGTGGATTTACCAAGAGCGGATTTACCAAGAGCGGATTTACCAAGAGATTATAAGGAAACGAAGCTCATTGACTCTATTTACAACTTCATTTGTGAAGATGAAGCAGGGGTGTATGCGCATCATTTTCGGTCACGACATCAGCAGCTCCTTCGTTAAATAAAATTTTATCTATTTCTGTCAGAACATACTTTACATCAGAGGTGACAGAAATAACTGAATGACTTTTTAGTAAACCCATTCATAGTCCGCGTTTTTTTCTCTTAAGATTTCACGACTTAAGTGCTTGACCAACTCTTAGGCCCTTTCCAATAACAAAGCAGATTCTAAAATAAACCTGACTATCAGGACTACGGATTCATAATCTAAGGGCCTGAATTCGACGAAATTAATGAAAAGCAAAGACCATGCTTTTAGACAGAGGCTTAGAAGTTTTGCTGCTCCAGTTTGCAATCCTAATACTACTACCGACAACTCAATGCAGGACCAAGCAGCCAACACAGCTGCACACGCTCCTCCTCCACAATTCATTCCTTACTTCCTATTGAAGTTTTTCAACAAACCCCCATTTAGCAAGCTAGACTTGAATCTTTTGTCCGTAAGAACAGGGGTTCGAGTCCTGGTGTCGCTGGTCATTTGTTTGGACAATCCCCCATTTAGGGGATTATTGAATTGTTGATTAATATTTGTCTGTACTCAAGGTTGTTACTAAATGGGGGATAGAATTCAATCAGCCCAATAGTCTTAAAGATAATGCAGATTTTAACCCATATAATTGAATATTGTTGCTCTTACCCTTATTCAACACTTATTCAAAGCATTATAGTTCAATGGTTATTATGATCCAAGATATAGATAGTAAGCCAAACTCTGGATAGTTATAGAGAAAACCCGAAAAGATTAAAAAGTAATTTTCTTAAATCCATTAAAAATTAACGGAAATTATTTTAAAACTTTTTCCACAAAAGAGGCCAAACACAGCTGCACAAACTCCTCCTCCACCATAATTCATTAACAATTTCACTCTTAACCCCCCCCCCGAGAAGTTGAATTTTCTTTAAAATCCTCCCTTCTTCAATCTTTCGAATCCATTCGGGGACTGGCTTTCCGTTTGTCCAGCGATAGATGGCCAAAACGATCAATATTTGACAACGGATTGACATTCATTCTCAAAATATGTCTTAGCCATCTTAACTTTTCTGTCATTATAGCCTTTGAGAGCCAAATAGAACCTGCCATACGGTTGGTTACACGGGTGCCTAAAATTATCCTTAGACAATTCGCCAACAACAGCGTGAAATTTGAAAGTCAAGTTTTAAATTCTTTATTTCAGTAGTAATTGTGAAACCGGTTTCAAAATTTGGGTCCAGTTGACAAGACCCATTATCTAAAAATAAGGATTCATCAAAAAACGAAATATCTTTTCGGTCATGTGACAGTGGATATACGTATTCTTAGTCAATCAAACAAAGCAGAAGGAAAAGTGAACAGATAGTTGGTTACTTCGATTTTTATTTATTTACTAATATATATTCGAAGGCTAGTTGTAAGTATCTTACAACCATAAGTTAATGAAGGCTTAAATCGTTTTTAACTGAAGGACGAAGTCAGATTGGTCTATGGATGAGACACATACTTTTGACTATCTATGAGCTGCTATACTATATTTTTGGCAGGTAAATATCTCTTTTCATTCTTATCGCTGAATCCTCTTAATCCTCTTCTGGATGTGATTTTTTTAATCTAGCAAGATACATCTTCACTAAAATGGTGTCTAAGCACACTTTTTGAATGATCACCAACACAGACTTTCTCATTTCCTGGCTAATGTTTAGGGAAGACAACCCCTAGCTGTGAGCATTCAATCTCAGTAATCCTTACTAGAAGTGGAGAGAGACCAAGTCTTGCGATCACAACTCATGCCGACAATTTGGAACACTGGCAAATTCCGACTGACGAACGAGGTACGTGTAAATATTTTAAGACTGGATATTCTACATTTCTATGTGAAAAACGCTCTGCCCTGCTCAATATGATACAGAATGTGAAGTGTTACAAAAAAAAACAACGTCTTACGATTACAAGGAAAGCCAATCCACGAAAATGTTGATGGTAGGGGAGGGGATGGACTTACTGAAAACACAAAAAAGGTATTGTTCAAGAACTAGAAAGGGGAGGAGCTGTTGCCCCTTACCCTAATAGGCACCAATGGTGATTACAAGATTTGACAGCTTTATATTCGTTTTTATACCTTGCATACTTTTGCAGCATTGAGACAAAACAGGAAAAAAAAGCAAAAAATATATGGTATTTTACAAAAAAAAATACATAAAAATATTTTCGATTTCAAAGTCTGGTGAGTATTCTGAAAAAGAAGTTTGTCCCTCGGCAGCTATGCTGTTGACATCCTGCATAGATGTTACATAGCTAAATCAGCTTCATTCAAAAATCTGAGTCATAGCAAATGAAAAGAAAAGATTTAGGCTTTACCTTGAAGGCTAGATCTTGACCTCTCCAGACCCATATGCCAGAAATGGACGAATCGTTGTCTTCACCAAATACGCAAACAGAGGCAAATGCTTGCTTTCTCATCTTTTCTATTCGCTGGAACATACCTGTAAAAAAAATTTTGTTCTTGAAAGATACAATCAAATAAATTACAAAATTGTAAACATTACGTTTTTCTTGAGCATCTATTGCTTCAATTCTAGTCAGGGTTCTTCAACCCTGGGTCGCTCAAAAATAGCCCATGAAGAATCTTTGTAACATAAACAGGACATTTTTTGTCCTTTTTTGTAATTAATAGATTAATTACAGAAAAAAGAATTAAGCAATAATAATAAAGGACAAAGACGAAAGAACATTAACTAAAAAATAAAACCAAGGCTAATCCGGTGTTATTTTTTGCTTCCCATACACAAAATCTCTTACAATACTTGGCAACATAAAAGCACAATTTAAATTCTTATATTATTGTTAATTGTATTCCATAGTTTGCAACCTAAATAATTTATAGACATTCATAACATAAATATACCAGCGTAAAAAATGTTACATATTGACAAGAAGTAATCATAGATCAGTTATATATTAAAACTTATATACTTATGCGTTATGCATTTGCAAACTCTTAGAATCATTATCAACTAGATCCAACAGGTTTAGGTATGCTTGAGCAGTAACGATCCACAAAAATCTTTTAATTTCACAAGGGTCTTGTAATATTCAATTTACAACTTCATATAAACATAAAAAAATATAATATATAAAGGCTTAAAAAATAAATAAAAAATAAAAATCAAAACTAAACATAGCTTCTAGAGAAAGATAAGAATCAATTTCGAGATTTGACATAGAAAAATAAATTACTTTTCAATATTGTAAAATGTACCCAGAGCTTTAACTTTTCTTTATAGTATTTTTATAACTTTTCTTTATAATATTATTTATTCAATAATAATAGAAAAGGGAACATAATAAAAACCATAAGTTATAAATGTGAAGTAATATAAGCTTACAAAATAAAACAAAGATGAAACCTCTTCATTTTTTACCTCCCCTTACACAAATAAAACTTAGTCCAGTAACACTACAAAAAGAAGGCCAAACCTCGGTATTCGAGCAACAGAAATGTTTTTTAAATGAAAATATTTCAGAAAAATTTGCTTAGTAATATATCCAAAATTGCGGTGCAGAAATACTCCTTTATCAGGGAAAAGAGAAGATAAAGAAGGAAATCGCAAATTTGAGTTTCTGAAATACTTTCTGGATTGAAAGGTCGTTCCTATAAAATCAAGTCCGGGGAGACCAAAAATGAAACCAGAGTTGGAAAACGGTAAAACTTAGTACCCATTGTTTTTTCAATTATGTATTATATTATTAGAACGCCACAAATGGTATTTTAGCCCCTTCTGACCCCACCCAGGGTGAAAATGGGGTAACAGGTGATTGAATTCTTAAACTCTGATGTCATTTTCAGTCTCCCTGGAATTGAATTAGTAGTGAAAGATCTTTCAATCCAGAAACTGTTGCAGAAATTTAAATTCAACCCCCTCCCTGTCTCCCCTTTTTCCTACAAAAAGAAGTATTTCCACACGACCAATTTTGGATTATCAATATCATTCAAATTCTGGGTCAAAACCGTGAAGTTTGAGACTTTTTTAAAGTACACCCAAAACTGAGCAGACCTAAAAACTTTTAAGAAACTTTTGTGAAACACATTTGCTAAGTTTATGAATTTGAGTAACTATATCCATTCAAAATGAAAGTGGCGTGATATTTTGAATCAAAAAATTGTCAAAAAGGTAAAAAAAACACAATTAATAACAGTTCATAGTCAAACATGACCTTTACGGAGGAAAGGAAAAGGATCTTTCCTGAAATCACAAAAAGGAGAAGCCCCATCTCGTAGATAGCTATACTCGTAGCTAATAAATAAGGAATTGCAAGTGAACAAGCACTTAGGCATACATTTATTTCGGAAGTAGAGGAGATGGAGGATTAATTGGAAAATGAGCTGTTTACAAACTCTAGAATTTACAGAGATCGTAAATATGACGAAAACTTAGAGAGGGGTGCATGAGCCTGAAACCCCTCCCTCTGGGAGTTTGGTGGCTGTTAAACTTCTGACAGCTATTTTTTATTGACAGATTCTCAGATATAAATAAAACTACAACCAAGCCAAGGAGAGGCCACTTGCCTTCATCACTACAAAACAAACTAAATCAACATTATTCAAAATAAACTACAATCTTTTTTTTTTAATATTTTCTTATTTAAACCTAGAAGAAACAGTTCTCACAAAGAAAAAGACCGAAAACTATTTTCACATCACCCGCGGAAAGAAATAAAATAAAGAAAAATCTATTTTCGGTACGCATAATAGATTTCATTAAAAAGAAGCCGAATAAGGAATATCTGACCACGTTCGAATACGACGGAGGACAAGCCCCAAACCTAATCGATAATGGTCAGTTTACTCTTCCTCTCGTACGTTATACAACAGACCCGAAGCGGCACTATTGTATCTTTTTCAAGAGTTCTACAATCAATAGACTAATCCAAGCTAGCAAGAAATTCACACAATCTTGCTAAACGAAGTTACCTTGATACAACAACATAATTCTTGAGTGGGGTCGCTATATCCGAAAAGTACCCTATTAATATTTACGATTTTCTCTGTATTTTTTTGTGTTTGTCATATAATTAGCCCATTTCGTATTTTTTGAAGTCGTTTATACAACAGCCACTAGCGGGAATAATATTATAATACTTTATTAACGCTAATAATCACCTAAAAAATTAACTAGCTAAAAATAACTAAACAATTATTTAATTAAATAATAAATAACTAGATAAATTAAGATCTAATTAAAAGTAGCTTATTAAAATAATGTCCGAATTGGCAGATCAATTACGAATCCTATAACTGGAAGAAACTTGACCCCGATGTGCAAGAAACAAAGGATTTAGTGACACAGTACTTCTCGTGGACTGGTACGGACAAACAAGGTCACAAGTTCAATCAAGACAAAATCTTTAAGTAAATCAGAAGATTCAAGTTTTCTATCAAATTCTTTGCTGAATAAAAGAGTCAATCGTTAATTTTTTCCTTTCTTTAGAGAGAATGGGATGATGTATAATAAATAGTGAATTTCTCATTTGTAATTGTGAGAATATAAAGCAAAGGCTGAGAAAAATCTTTTGGTGACATATTGGTCACTCCTAAATTTATTAACGTGTTTGTGGGATGTAATCTATTCAACTAAGGTTAAAAGAGAAGCCTTCAACCTTGCACTGAGAAGCATATCAGCATTTTGGGTATTTCAAATTTGTCTATTCAAGAATAAAATGAAAAAAAAAATACTATAACAACACAGTAAAACCAAACTTGGGGACTTGGGTTAGAACTCATTACTACGATTTTAACCAACATTATATATATAAAAAAAACATTACCCACTCTGCACTGTTCGATGTATGGTTTTTTTTTTGCTGATTTTCTTTGGCGCTTTACCAGTTAATAATTTTACCAATGAGCCCTCTTTCTTGACTCAGTAAGCCAATCCAGAATCAACCCAGTTCTCAATGGGTACCTGGGAAAAACAGGGAAAGGTAAACAGGAAGGGTGTGCAAGAGCATAAGAGTTCTAGGCCCCACGCGCCTGTTGTAAGTCCTAGCTGAAGGACCACAAAATCGGGATTAGCACCGCCGGTTTGGACTAAGAAGTTTAGTGCCGTTTACCTAAAGCCCCTTTATTTTCTAAAACCTCAATTAAGTTGGGAGTTTTCCCCCCTTTTGGGTTATCCTTTAATTTTTTTAAACTACTTTACCATTGGGTTTTGTCATTCTTTTCTCTTTTGCTATCAATATTTTCCTCTGTCAAATCCCGACAGAATCTTTTTTTAATCAACACTTAAAGGAAGATAAGTAACTAGGGTCAATATTTCATACAGAAAATGAAGAAAATTATTATGTAGTAGTTACTTTAAAAGAAAATAAATAATGTTTTGCAATAAAATAATAGCTAATTGCAATGTAGTACTGGATTGAAACAGTAGACCTAGACGTCTCCTGGATTTAACAGTACAGTATAATTTACCTCTTCAAGGTTACACAAAGGGACAATTGTTTATCCACTTTGTGTCGTAATTAGAGGTTAAAATCATTAAAGGTCAATTCAATCACAATTAAGATAACGCTACAATTTAGTCTCTATAACTGACAATTCTGTGTTTCCGAGTTCAACCAGAGAATTAGTATCCAGATCTAGCTAGAACCAAAACCCTAGTTAAATTTATCCAGTATTTTAAAACTTACCTAAGACTCAGATAATTTCTTAAACCACATATGCCTGCCATAACAAAAAGAAAGAAAATGATCAAACGGATTTCACGTTATTGTTTGTTAGGTATTTGATTTTAATTTTTAGTCTTTTATTCAATTTTATTTAACTTTTTAGATGTTTTTTTCATTGGCTTTGTTTTACTTCCCACACTTGTTTTTTGTCTTCTCCTTGATCTTATTAGTTTGTTCGCGCTGAAGAAGACAAGCGGTTGTTCTCTCGAAATATTCGCTTTCTGTTTTTTTCTTAAGTATTTTCATTTGGCCTTCAACAATCTCATTTTTGGTCGTTTCTTTCTTTACTTAAGACTCAAGCCAATTAAAGAACTCCATTGACAATTTCTTTTTATCGACATAATACTTAGGTTTTCAAACGCGAGCTGGTGTATGATACAACTGCGCTTCTTAGGCATTTTTAGACCGAAGATCTTCAAGAAACGTCCTGTTTTACTGCGTTCTTTTTGAGATTACGCCTGAGTGTCATTCTCTGCCGCGGACAATATTTTATTCGGGGAGGGAACCAACACAATTTTCAGGTAATAGGGTAGAATACACCCCCGATAACACCATCAACTGCATCTAATTTTATCACTCACAAATGGCTACCTCAAATCTTCAGATTCTTAGTAACACATCACCCTTTTTAATGAGGGTTGATGCTAAATTGCAACAGTAAACCTAACTGTCTCCTGGATTTAACATCCCGTATTATATCTCTTCAAGATTACGCAAAGCAGCAACCGTAAGTATACTTTATGTGTTAAATAGAGGATCAAATCATTTCTGCCGACCATCATTCACTTTGTCTTCCGATAAATTCCACGTTTTAGCTCGGTAGGTTTGCATTTTTTTAAGCATCATCAGCACCTTAATTGTGCTTTCAAGAAGGAATGTGGTACTGGATTGAAACAGTAGACATAGCCGTCTCCTGGATTTAACAGTACAGTATCTTATACCTCCTAAGTAACACAAAGAGGCAGCCATGAGCACATCCTGTGTCGTAAATAGAGGATCGAATTATTTACTATCGATGACACCAAGCTACCTTTTTTCCCACAGTCAAATGCTCAGATTTCTAAATTTTCTCAGCCTAAAATTAATTAACAGCTTTCATTTTTTCCTTAGATATACTAATTTATATTACATCTTTCTTAAAAAGAACAATCCAGAAAGCAAAAATATTCGCATGTACAGTATGCACTTTGGGGGGAGGGGGATTCCAAATTAAAAAAAAAAATTACACTAAGAAAAAAAAAAAAAAAAAAAAACAGACATGCAAACTCTCTATTCGTGTTACAGACCATACCGGTAAACATTTTCAGACCTCTCCCCTAGGCGTCAGATAGGCTTCTATCTATACTGAATAATGGTTAAAGAAATTGAATTGAACATTTTGACTTAGGTGGACCTTGATGACTTGTTACTGGGACACTTTTTGTTTCAATAAACGTTCTAAGTTTAGCTTGTGTTAAGTGCATTGATTAACAGATAAAATAATCGGATAGAGAAAAATCTTGTTATTGGATCAACTTATGAAATCTTAAATTTAAAATAAATAAGTTTTTCACCCAAAACTCTTTCAAAGCGACATAGTTTTTGTTACATAGTCTATTTTTAATCTATGTATCCTTGAGTTTCATTTCTTTTGAAATCAAAGCAACGGTACATGTCTCTGTGTACTGTATGCATTAAATCATTGTTCACCCGATCGCAAAGAAACTTTAATAAGTTGTTGAATTCACTATTACGAAGGTTTTAGGCATAAAATACCCCCGGACCAGCTTAATCTTTCGAATACTTATTGCGCTGACTGAAATTAGAGCCCCCTCCCTTAAAAAAATACTTTAAAGTTTCTTTCATTAAAATCATTCATACTTCCTGGATCCAATAATACTCGGCGGGAAAGTTCAGAATCATACTCGGTGGGTAAGTTCAGAATCATACCCTAATTTTTCAAATACTTTAAAATTTAAAATATGACCGTTATTTAACATATGGGCACTCACTTAAATTTGTGTGAAATTGGAGTCACATAAACAATAATTCGGTTTTTGAGACAATTAGGGATCAGTTAAACAAAAACATGATAAGCTAAAATGAAAGAAGCAAGTTGTTTAAAAACTCCCCATTAACAAGGTTGCATAAAATACAAAATTTGACATCTCATTTCGATATGAATGATTATGTATTGGAATTAGAGACAGCAATACTATTTTAGAGCAAATGGGTTAATACCAATTCAATAGATAAGGCCGTATCTATGGGGACAGGAGTACCGGATTTACCCCTTCCCCCATGAAGTTGTTGTCCGACTCAAAAACGTAAAAAATGCATACAAACAAGTTATCAACGCGATTCTTAAAGCCCCCTCCCTCCTCCAAGTAAAAATCCTGGACATACTTGAAAAAGGGGTAATTTAAGGTAAAAAGCGAAACTTTTTTCTCAAACTTACCCGTAATAAGGTTGCATGACATGTAAACTTTGGCAAGTTCATCTTGATACTTATATTCACTATACCAGATTGAGTAATTTTCCTTGTCAAACTTCTCCCAAAAGTATGGGATTGATTTGGTCTCCTCGTTGTTGGAGTAGAAACGCTTGAAGTCATCCATGTTGAACGTTCTAATCAATAAAACCAATATAATAATGTTTTATTCAGAATTTAATTGAACTATTAAGGTGAACTTCTACCATAAATAGTAACATTATAGTAAAATTAGTTATAATTAGACACCAAACCGTCACACAAGGATGTTAGAATTAAATATTAATTAGATTAACTAACTATTAGTGCTCTGCGATAAGGAAAGAATCAGCAGCTATCTAACCGAATATCTAGGGCATCAGCACAATCCTATTTTTCACTAATATCAATACATATATATAAATCACAAGTGAAAAAAGGGAAAACTTAACATGGCAGGGGATGGGGGAAGATGACAGAAAACTTATCCAGTATCAACTTAGTTAAGCTGTTCAAAGATGATTTTCCGCCGCCGTCAAACTTAACACGGCGGTGGATGAGAGAAGATGACAGAAAACTTACCCAGTATTAAGTTAGTTAAACTGTTCAAAGATGATTTTTCGCCATAACACAAAGGACTAACTGCGGTTTTATTAATTAACACATAACGCAACTGTAGTACCTTTTCAGTCTTATTTCAACAGCTTAATTAAAAAATAAACACAAATACCCCTGAACAGATAGTATACAAGACATATTCTCTCAGCATAATTTTTGTGCGTTTCCATCAAAAGAAGATCCATTTTTTACGTTCTAATAGTGATCCCAGAAGATAGCATTAGCCAATTTTTTTTGTCTCAGATATGCATAACGTTGCGTCAAAAGGAGTCATAATTGGAACCGCAAACGAAGTGCATAATTAATTGACTTAATTTTGCTTTATAGGGAGCTTTTCCAGACCAGAGCTTATACGACGAAGGAGCTGGCATAATAAACTTATGATATTTTATGATCAGATTAAAAAAATATTAAGTATTTGTTTAAATGACTATATTATGGAAATCATCCCCAACTTCAATAAGCATATTGTAATTTCTGATGTTCAAAAGCATTTATTGAAATCAATTAAATTAATGGTTTATTTTGCGTCAGAGCTCAATAACACACATTTCGTTCTTTTCGAGATAGAAAATTCTTAGTGTATTTATCTATCAGGATAAATCAAACACCTTCATGCAAAAACCTTTCTTAAAGTCTTTGGAGCTGCAAGAGTTTGCACTGATTTTTTTTTTCATTTCAACTATAATTTTTGGACAATAGGAACAACATAGGCATTCAGTGAGTGTAAAATAGAACACTATATTTGACCAAATCTTTCCATTTTCGAATTACTTACGCAAAATAAATTTTACTGTCTAAAGGGTGTTTATTAGAGCAAAATTACTGCACTTGCATAACATATTATTGAAATTTATTACAAAAAGCTACACTGAACGAGGGCATCACTATTCATATATTTGATCAACGTCTTACTTCAAAGAGAACAATAAGATTGAGGAGCGTCAGGTGATTCTCCCCGCTTCACAGTAGCTATCATTCACATCAGCTTTACATGTAATGGACCAGCTTGGTTCCTTACATGGATCGCAAGCATGGGCTTTAGAGTTTATTTCGGGTCAAGTGCGAGTGCTGTCTTTTCTTGTCACACTTCCTAGAGGAATTCACTGGTCATAATTTGGTTTATCTGACTTAAATATAAAAAATCCCCCCTTTTGCCCCCCTAACTACCGATTGTAACTGCACAAATGCAGTTACTATTTACTAATTAAGCATGATGACCAATATAAATCTACCAAGGACCTTTAGCATCCGCATCGTTTATTATACACTTCAACTGACGAATAATTCAAAATTTTTGAGAACTGGCAGTTTTTTATTTTTAATCTACAAGCGACTCAAGTGACAGGTAATTCGAGGGGCTGAACTCTAGTGTAATGGCCCAATATGTATTCCCTTCTCTAATATACTCTATTGATATTAAGGAGGGGGGATTCGCCTCTTTTATACCGTCTTTCAATAAAATTTCTCTTCTTAAAGCTTTATTAAAGTTGTTTTGTTGTTGGAAAACTATCATACAGGGATATGGCCCTGTTTAATTCTTTTTATTACGAATTTAATCTGCATCAATCTGACTGGTGATCATACAATAGACATACATAAATCTACCTTTTCTCAATCTCTATCTTTTTGGCATCTTAAAGGCATATTTAAATAGATTTAATGCTCAAAGTTAATACAATATGCCAATCTGTCTTATGTAACTATACATATAAGTTGTCCTGAATTTTTAGATAGATTGTGCTGATACTTTTCTCAGCTTTGTCAGAAGCCTTTCCAGACCATAACGCTTATAAGAAGAAGCAGTTGGTAGGATAAACCTCTATTGCTCTATGACGATATGGAAAGAAATTCAGCATTTAGCTGAAAATCTATGGAATCATCAAATTCATGTGTTTATGTTTTATTATCCAGACATATAAACAACACAAGTGAACAAAACCAAATTGAGGGGATGGAGGGGGATTGTAAAGCTTCAAATTTAAATTGTGCTATTGCATAACCTTGCTTTTAGCCATCCTGGTTGCAGTGCTAGCTAACAGCCTAGTAATTTCATTGGGCGTTCGTGTTAAAATACCCAAGCTGCGTGTTCTTGGAACTCAGGTTCAGATTGAGGTGCTCTAATACGATACAATGTAATAAATAAATAAAAAAAAGTTTAAATTTAAAAGCAAAAACGTAAAATAAAACCATTCAAAGAAAATTAAAGAGATTTAAAACTCGGACTGACTTTTGAGAGTAAAACACCAATGTCATCAACCGATTTTTAAAGACCATTATCAATAAGGATCAAAGTGAATTTTTAAAATTTAATAAATGCTTATATATATAAGTCTTAGGATATTGTTAAGAGTGGTATATTGTTTTTGGAGCTCCAATTGAGGTCGTTCTTTCGATTTAAATTATCTTACCCCTTGGGCATCTCGTCAAAGGGATCCTTGCTCTTGGGTTCAGCTGCAAGAGCCTCCTCAGCAGCATCTGCTGGTTCTTCTTGCTCTTTCTTTGGCACTTCCTTCTTTTCTGGTTTTGCTTTCACTGCTTTCGGGGCCTTTTCTGTCTTCTTCTTTTCTCCACTTCCGATCTAAAATACAATTGATGGAATAATAAATACAAAATTCATCTTTAAGATAGGAAGTTCGAACTGCTATAAAAACTATTAATAATTTACCCTGTTTTCAAAAGGGGTGCCAAATATTTCACAACAAGAGCATTAAAAGAATTACTTTCAATTTTGAAGTCAAATTTAATGACATTTCTCAACGAATTAGAATGATCTTGTTAAGTTTCATTCCTAGCAGTCCAGACTATACTAAGTGTATTCGATGTTCAATTATGAAGCGTTCACTATGTAAACTATTGTAAGGCATAGAAAATTGTATAAAAACAAGTCTACATCTGTTGATATCTACGCAAGTAATAAATCTTTCTGTAATTTTGGTTTAAGATTGATTCTTTTTAAGATTAAATGCATGATAATTTCTATACCAAAGAAATTTGGCAATGCCGTGAAAATTTTGGTGAAAATAAAAGTGTATTTATCTATGTATCTATCAATATTCCACAACTGGTTCGATCCGACTATATAATAATAGTGTTATGACAAACTTAAGGTATATGTTCCCTTTAAAAGAAGCGATTTCGCGACAAGTCTGCAGCTGCATCGAAAGGACAAGATCCTTACGCATTTTTAAAGGAGGATCAAAGCTTGATTCAAAAACAGGAAAAATGTCTTGTTTTTAACCAATTTTCTAAGTATTCTCAATCTAAAAACCATGCACATTAAATTTTTATCATTGCAATGCGGCAATTGGATAGGTCTGAGTCTAAGCTATGGATTGACAGAAATAATATTCTATTTCGTTGATATATCCAAAACCTAGGGGCAGGCATGCAAAAACTGCCATAGCAATTTTCAAATTTGTTACCAATATTTTTCTGAAAATACCATTTTTACATATAAAAATACTTTTGCTCGAAGAAAAGCTATCAAAACACAAGTTGCGATTTGGAACTTTTTACATACCTGCCTAGGAGAGCATAAAAATGACATGCTAAAGATTGCACAGGGAACACGAACCTTAAGAAACGTGTTACTTTAACACGTTAAGAAGAAAAAAAAAACGCATTCGTGATTTGTCTTCTGGCAAAAAACACGAAATCCCACATTTTTGTAGACTGGACCTTGAAATTTTTTCTATAGGGTTTTCTGATACGCTGAATGCGATGGTGTGATTTTCGTTAAGATCCTATAACTTTTAGGGGGTATTTCCCCCTAATTTCCAAAATAAGGCAAATTTTCTCAGGCTCGTAACTTTTGATGACTAAGATTAAATTTGATGAAACTTATAGTCGTTCGGACTGAAGCCCTAACTTAGTCTTAGGACAAAAAAGTTAATATTTTTATATATTTTCCTAACATAACACCTTCTGCTTTATATTGTTGTGGGATTACGTAAAGATAGGATTCTCTAGAACAAAATTAAATAAAATCTTTTCTCAATATTTATTTTCAGAGAAATCATCTCAGGCTCTGTTGAAGTTCAGGCATTGTATTAAAGTTATACAATTTGAAAAACACAACTAAGAAATATTATTTAGCAAAAGTTTCAATAGCTTTCTATAAGAATTTCTATAAATTTCCACAAGAATCACTCAATAAAGATTTCGGCGAGAGATAATTGAATCTAAAACTCTCTTAAGACAAGCAGACAAGTGATTTTACTTCAATCCATATTTGTAACTTCAAAATACAAAATTGTATTTGATTTCCATTTTTTTTAAGTATCAGTGTCCTTGCCTCAAGAGGTAAATTAATGAGTCGTTGAAAATGACTAAGATTACTTTTTTTAGGTCGTTTTTTTTTCTCTCGCAAAACAATCACACTGTATGATTTTTGATTGTTTATACTTTTTAACTGAAGCGTTTCTGATTTTTCGATCGTTTAACAATTCGACAATCGTTTAACAATTAACAATTTAACAAATTAACAATTCGAACGTTTCTGGTTTTTGATTTTTCAAGTGATGATATAATCGAGTGTTTACGATTTTCGATTGAAGTTTTTTTCCGACTGTCGATGTAACAATTCGACTGTTTATGATTTTGAATGAGATGTTTTTGATTTTTCGAGCGTTTATGTAAGACTACTAAGTATACATACTCCTTGATTTTTTTATTCCTTTCGTTTTAATACTGAAGTCCATAGAATGACGATAATAATATCCCAGCCATTCTAAAAAAAACAAACAAAAAAACTTACAGCTGCCTGGAACTCAGCATACTTCTTTGGATCGAATTCACCAGCCTTTTCGCACAGCTTGAAGTCGCCAATTACAGCCTTGACCTGCTTTTGGTTAATTAGAGTGATAAACCAGCGGTTGGTATTGACATAAGATTTTCTGAAAGAAGAGAATATATTACAATCTAAGACTTATACTCAACTAATAATCAAGAGAAAAACAGCATTATTGTCTTATATTTTCGTGTTAAAAAAAAGTGTGCTTAAATTCGATTGGTATATTTTTCTGAAGTGTTTTATTAAGCCTATTACGGTATCCATAATGCCTATCCCAGAAAAGGAAGGAAGATAACTACCCCTTTTTTTACCCGTTATTACTATATCAAATACCAATTTTTTTTAGTCACAATATTTTTTACAAATACACCTTTTCTCTGTGCAATAACCATTTAAAAAATATTGGCACTGCATATGCGAAAATCTAATGTAATTATAAATATGAAACACAAATTCAAGCATAAACAGTTTCGTTCTATATTTTTGCACATATTATACAAGAATCCGTTAAACCTTAAGAGAGAAACAAAAAACGATGTCTGATAGGTTGGGAGTCTTCCTGTCATCAAGATATGTCAATCAAGAAATGTCATCAAGACATGACAACAATCATTTCAAAACTCTGCAAGGGAAAGTCAAGCGCTAGACAGACTTAGCATTTTCTCCACCATTTTAAGAGCCTACATATGCCCTGACTTACTTGACTTAATGCTCCTGCCGAATTGCTTTCGGCGTCGAGAGTGATGCTACATGGCACCTCGATTTAGACCGGTCTCTTGGAAGGATGTGGACATCCTCCTGAATATTTGTCATGGCTGAGAAGGCACATGCCGTGTCCTTCCATCTGGTTGGGGAACGACCTCTTGGGCGTTTCCCACCATGAAGCACGGGATCAAAGAATCCTTTGATCTTACATGGACGGTTTTTTCAAAGGTAACATTCTTGGGTTTTTTTTTTGTTAAATATAAGTAGAACAGGCCATGAGTGTGACTCATTTTTTTAACCTTTTAAACCCAGAGCAGAAGCTTCCTTATTAGAAGCAAATGTTTAGGTGGGAAGCATTCGGTAGTTCATCACGTAATTTGCCAGGTACTTAATACCGTACCAGAAGAATACCTTGGTTATTCCGGGCTGGGGTGGCTCTACTGTACCTACACAGTTAAGTTCAATTCTTAAGATTGACGATGGTATTTCTTTTTTTTTCTCTGCTTATTCTTTTTGTTCGATTAATTTTTCAAGCCTTTCGGTTAAAGGCTTAATTTTTCTTAGGTCATAATCAAGATGAATTAGTCTCTATATAACTTTTTAGAACTTTAATCCAAGGAGTTTTAAACCTACAAGGAGCTTCAGGAAATGGTTCCTGAATCATCTCACTTCTTAAAGACAAATTCTAGTTGAATTAATTTTTGTTGTTGCACAACTCGTCCTTGTCAGAAGCTTTTCCAGACCAGAATGCTTATAAAAAGAAGTATCTGGTAGGATAAACTTCTCTTACTCTATGATGATATGGAAAGACATTCAGCATTTAACTGAAAATCTATCGAATCATCATACTATATAATTAATACTCATTTCACAGATTAAGGGAATACTACACTGGCATTGACACTAGGGAAATGAAAGATAGCTTTAGGGGCGATATCTGTTTTCAAGATTCCAGTACTAGCCTGTTTACATGATGCTAACATATATAGGGAAACCCAAAGAGTATGGATAGGTTCTAAGAGTGGAAACTAGGGCTAGTGTCAACAAAAAACTGTGAACACCACCTAGCGTTTGGCGACACGTTCAAATTCTGTCAGGAACTGGGACCAGACACTGATTAATATACTAATTTTTCCAAATACACAAATTAAAATAGTTATTCTTATTACACCAAAATCCAATCGCCGTCAAAACACTAGATTGTTGTGGGGGGGGGGGGGGGGTGGAGAGTTTCAAAACAAATAGGAAAGGAAATTCATATTTGTGTCATACAAAAACGAGAGAAAAACAGCATTATCCAACGAAACTATAAAAAGTTAAAGAACTTCTAATAAATATTGCTTGCTATCTTTTTTTTTTACTTTGGCTTTATTTTCCAAAAAGAAGAATAATTTGTTTTCTTTTTATTTATAACTTTTTGTCCCTACTTTTGAGCTTTACTGAAAATCCAAATTCAAGCACGTTCAAACCCAACTTTTGCAACTATACCCATTTTTAAGTGCAAAGATTTTCGTATTTCGTATCTATACTGTACATGCACTACAAAATGTACAAGCATTGTACATTTAGGGAAGTTTCGTGGGAGGGGTTTCACTATAATGTTTTTGCAAGCCAGCTTTAAGGGCCAGACCCTAAATACCTGATATGTTTCCAGAAGTGCTTGATCAGAAAGAGAAAAATTCACATCATTTTCTACAAATATTTTAGAAATTTTGAAAAATATGTCAAGAAATTTTGTCAAAAAAGAATTGAACTCAGTTTTTATGGTGTTTTCCCAATTAGCCTTTCTTTTGTAACTAAATCATTAGATTTTTTTCTAATTGCACTATAAAAAAATCAAATATTGCCAAAATATCACACATAAGATTGCAAGCTGTGATATGTTTCATCACTAAAACAAGTATTAAAATCTATCGAAGGAGATGAGTGTCTGGCGTGCTCTGTAAAAAGCTGAGACGTACTAACTACGAGCAAATGACTAAATGTTCTAATTTTATCTTTTTCTGTGTTTCGTAAAACAAACCCAGAACTTAATGACAACATGCTTAACTGATTGCCGTCCACATATTTAGTAAATTGCAAAACAAGCATAAGTAAAAATTACACCCTATCAGACTTTTATCTCCAAATAAGGCTGAGAATTAGTAACTACACAATTAGATAAAAAGGTACCTAAAAGCCTCGTCCAAAACATGCTGATAGAGATGGAGCAATGTGCATGTGACAACAATATCAGCTAAGGTAATCCTTTCCCCTACTAGGTAAGTTCTTGTAAGAAGATGGTCATCTAAGGCTTGAAGGGCTTTGTCAATATCCTCCTTTGCTCGGGCCGTAGCCTGCTTGTTAAATTGCATAATACCTAAGACAGGGAACACCCAGGTACACGATGCAGGGAGAATTTCAGTATCAGCAAAAGTCATCCATTGAATAATTTGAGCCTTTTCCAAGTCGCTGCTGCCCCGAAGTGTTTCATTAGCAACTGAAAATTAACAGATTTTATTCAGCTTTTTTTTCAAACGGAACTAAATAAAAAAAAAGCAGTAATTAAAAGATTGAAAACATAACTTTGGGCCTTTTAGAGCCAGTAACAATAGATTAAGCATTCCCTCGGTGAAAAAAAAAACCATTAAAATAAAAAATCTCTTTTATAAAATAACTTAATTTCGTTTTGTTCGCTGTAAAAAGTAAAACCAATAGTGCATTGGACGTGTGAGGATTTGTGACGCCATTCATTTTTTTTTTCAAATTAGGGCCTAAACGTATTTTCCCGAAATAATGATTTATCTAGATCTTTATTTTTCACATTAGAAAATTGTAGAATGTCAATATTCAAAAAGAAATTTACTACCATTTTTCGAAAAAAATTCACAAATAAATAAATATGTTATCGAACAAATTTTGTCCGTGGCTAAGGATAATCAAGCCCTGCTTAAGATTTTAAATAACGTAAGTTTGACATGTTATGGCGAAATTCAACATAGCTACCAAAACTAGAATTTTGGGATAAGCAATAACAAATTTTGGAAAAAATTCCAAGAAAGTATTTTCCATTAGTTTACTTACGATGATGGTGATGGTTAATACATTTTTTACGCCAGCCTGGACCTGTTCAAGCACTAAAGATTATACTGAACATAACTTAACTATTTAACATAGAAAATTGCATAAATAGTGTGAAAGCTACTTAAGACCGCAGAAAAATAGCATAAAAAACTTGCAGAGGGAAAATAAACCCTGAAAATTAGGAAGAAAGTAGTTGGCTAAATGGAACTTTCAGATATTTTTAAGGTTTTAGCTGATTCCAAGAGTTTCTCTCCTCCTCTCAACTATTTTCTTTAAAATATAGAAAAGATATTCGTCCAGAATGTGTTTTTGATACTTTTTTTTTGTCTTTTCAAAATTGTTGGAAGCCAGAGCCATTATCGAATACGAGTTTTATCTTGGCTATTCTCTGTACTTTTGTGACCTCTCTGTACTTTTTATTCTAGTGCTATTCTTAATAATAGTGATTTTGAACAATCCAAGAACGACTATTACAGGTATTTTAAATTTTTGTTCTATCTTTCCTAACCTTTCCATAATAGTAATTTAATTTCGTTATATTTAGCAATACTGACTATTGAAACATTTCTAATATAAACTTCTAAATTATTAAAAGATGCTCCATTAAGGACGTTCGATACCATAGATTTCATTTTGCGAGCCTCAGCGTCGGCTGACAGTCTCAAAGACGAAGGGTCCATTAGCAAATTCTTCCAGCACCACAGGTAGCTTCAAAATTAATTTTGGTAAAAATGACAGCGAATCTCAAATCCTGTCAACAAGAGCTAATGTCTGTAAATTCCTGTCTTAAAAATCCTATGTCTGTAAAATCATGTCGAAGAGCTAATGAGAGGCTAGTTTAAAACCATTAAAACCTATAATCTATCAACTAATTGTTAAGCAAAACGCTGTCTAATAAATGAGCATATATCATAAATAATGCGCATCCTGTGTCTGCAAAGATTTCAATCAAAGCAGTAAGCACAACAGGAAACTTCTAAAACTGTCTTCAATAAAAACATCTTTTTGGCTAATTTTTAATGACTTCCCAAACATGTAACCTATACTTTTTAAGGGAATACCATTTTCCGAAATTGAAAAAGTAAATACAGACGCACAGACACACACATGCATATATATATATATATATATATATATATATATATATATATATATATATATATATATATATATATACCAGGGCCGTATCAAGGATTTTTTAGAGGGGTTAAAAAAATATTATTTTTCGGAAGGGGGGAGGGGGTACACAACAACTTTGTTACGTTTTTAAGAGTTAGACAGACATTTCGGAGAGGATTCAAACCCTCTAATCCCCTTGGATACGGCCTTGATATATACATATGAAAGTTATATCTAAAGATGTAAGTTTCATTAAATCTGAATATCTTTATCGCTGGTACAAAATGTTAATACAGTTTAGTTATATATATTTTCAAAAATATTCTCTTTGTTTAATTGGTCCAGATCGAAAACATACCACAAATAATACTAACATATTAGTAATGCTTGCAGAAATGAGAAAAAAAGTATGAAACTTTCATGCCTGGGAAGGAGGCCATCTTAGCACTACGAAACTAGAGCTAAGATGGCATTATAATTATAATTAGTCATAGCAATCTGGAATCCCAAATTTTACAGCAGTAAACCACTGAAATTCTTTACAACTGACTTACTGAATTAAACAAAATTAAAAGATTTGTACAAAATAATCGGACAAAAAAATATACTGAATCACCAATTACACAAGATACATCCACAAAACTAGCTCAAATAAACTTACTCGTCGTATTTTAAGATGTCTACAGAATTTTAAGAACTAGAATTTTACTGAAAACTAAAAACTACAAAGGATTGTCAAATATTTATTTTTTACTATTTACAATAAATTTAAATTGAACGCAGCAGTGAAAAGTCGAAATTAAAGCAGTGAAGCAGTTATAAACCCGAAAAGTTTCTGTTATAGATATGTCATAAAAAGCTTCAAAAAGCATAACAAATTTGTTTATATTAATTATTTTTATGTTTTTACGATTGGACATTTTTTTTTTTGGGGGGGGGAGTCAAACCCCTTACCCCCTGGATTCAGCTTTGGAGAAAATATATCAATATGAAACTATACGTATAGTATCATCCCACACGCATAATCGGTACACCTGCTGACCCCCCCACCACCACATTTCCGTCCGACTCGTAAAAATGTAACAAGAGTATATAAACCAATTTTTGATGCATTTCAAAAAAAAAAACGAATACAACCTAAGCAAATATCAGCAGTCAAATATAACATAAAAAAGAAAAAAAAAATAATTTACACAAAAACACGTCAATATAAAATTTGAGTCTCGGAGCTAAAGCTCTACCACACTTTATTTTAATTTGTTGATCTCAGATTAAATTTTTTTTTATCGATGTATTTTGAGCAAGCTAGTTTTTTTTTTCTTTGTCTTATTTTATATTTCTATTCACTGTCTTCGCAAAATTCCTTGTAACTTCGTATGATAGAAAGGCAGTGGGCCTTCGTTGTTATTTATGAGATTTAAATTTCCTATAAGAACAAATCTTAAATGCAAAAAGAATAGAAAAAAACGACTCACCATAATAAGCTAGAGAAAAAAAACGAAAGAGAAAGAGAAGAGAAAAAAAGAAAGAGAGAAAAAAAAACGACTCACCATAATAAGCTATAGCATTACTTTCAGCAATGCAGTGTCCATCAGCTGATTCAAATGCTGGCACCTAAAAAAAAATGCACAAAATTTCAATTTGGATGGCCAAAGATCATTCTCTGTAAAGGTGTTCTATTCAAAATAAGAAAAAAGTAAATTTTACACACTATAATTCAAATAGAAACTTTTGACAAGTCTATATCGGAGGAGGTCCCCAAGCTCCTTCCTATGTGCATGATTGGCAACTATATAACCTTTAACTGACTAATCAATGCCAAGCCCTTGTATGTTTGAGCAGACTTTGCCTGCTGATTTAATTCTCCTACTTATATTCCTTTTGCGAAAAGTTCAGCAAACAGTTTACTAATTATCTTATAAGTGTGAATGTTAGATGATCTTTTTATATATGACTGGCATGATGGCAACAAATTATGTTTTACTCTGGACTTGGAACTCACTATGTCCCATAAGACATCCAAATAAAAACATTTTAACCCACTGTCTTAGGTCTATTTATACCTGAAAACCGTAATTTTCCATGAATTTTCGTGTGGTTGTTTCTAAATGTTGAGCCGTGAACATCCACAATCAAAACTAATTAGACAAGTTTAACAATGCGTTTTGTCCATACAATTCAAACACCAACAACCCACAGAATACCAACAACAATTATACTTTAGAAGGAAAGCCATTTCTTAAGCTTTTTACTGCCATAGGTTTTTAGCTTACTTTTTTGCCAATTTTTTAGCTCATGTTCTTTTCTTAATTTGCCCCCCTCCCCCACACAACTGTATAAGGTCCTTCTCGTTAAAAACTGAATTTGAATTTTTTTTTTAATGAGTTATATTGTTGTTTAGGTTTCCTATAAAACACTTTTTTTTATCCTTACAGCTGATTTAATTTTCAAAACTGAATATTTTAATAGCAAATATGAAAATTCACATTCCAATGATAAGAAGTAATTAAAACTGACTTAGAATTCTATATTCTAGAGTTAAATATCAATTTTCTTTTCCTTGGGTATCCATAATACAGGATTTTATAAATTTACCAAGAAAATACGAGCTCCTAATAAATAATAATAATAAAAAAGTTAAAAAAAATAGTCAGACTTAGAGACCCCCTACCATTACTTACATACATGCTGGGTTAGAAAACAGAAAAACTTGAAGAGAAAAGAAAACCATTGAAAATGACTAATTAATGCTGTACTAGTTCATACACAAAACCTGTCAAACAACTTTGTGCTTGGTTTCCTACTACTGTTTCACTACAGTTATCATTGCAGTCTTGAATTTTAAAATCTATAACTTAACCTGTCACAAAACAAAAATTTATTGAACAGAATAGTTAACATCCTTGCATCGTATTTTTCTACCAATTGGGACTGTGTTAATTCAAACGAAAATTAAAGCACAGAAAACGTGAATTTCTTCCAGATACCCATTCTTCTGTTTAAATTTCAATTAGTTTAATAACTAAGATAGTACAAAAAGAGTAGTCCTAAAATTGACTGAAATGTTCAATATAATCCCAATATTGTTTTTCAAAAAGATCATGTCCAACAGTCATATTAATCTTTTCTTCTTTTCTAAGAAAATTCTAAGTATTCTTATAATAAGTGAACAAGCTACGAATTTATTCCTTAAACTTTTTTGCTAGCAAACATATCAGCCATCAAAACAAAAAGTGTCTCATCAACATATTAGCTAAAAGCCAGAATTTGTCAATCTTAAATAGCTTGGATTGAATTAGTTTTCTCCAAAACCGATTTTTCTATAATCCAGTTCTATATTTACATTAGTGCAGTTACAACTACATAACATCATCTCTATCTTTTCTACAAGGTTAATGTGTTTTTTATATTACAAATACAATTAACAGAAAAATTAGAAATTTAACTTATTTTTATTAATCAAATTTTAATATTATTTTATATTGACATCATCTCTATGAAATCATCTCTATCTTTTCTACAAGGTTAATGTGTTTTTTATATTACAAATACAATTAACAGAAAAATTAGAAATTTAACTTATTTTTATTAATCAACTTTTAATATTATTTTAAAATTGACTGATTATGCATATTTGATACAGGTACTATGTCTAGGATTTTGTGTATTCTATAATTTCTGTTTTCATTATAATGCTTCCAATTTAGAAATTGAACATTGATAAAAACAGAAAGTAAATAAAGTATTGTCATATAGAAGAATTCGAATCAATTGCAGATCCTCACCCCCAGATTACAATTTTTTAATATAAACCATATTTGATGGAATAACCTATCATTAGATACATTAGAAAACTCACCTTACCAAGAGGAAACTTCTTCAAAAAGGCATCAGATTTGTTGGTTTCACCAAAGACAAAACCCTTGGCAATTTCAAGTTTGGCACCTGAATATTGGGCAGCAATGAGAGCCTTAAAGGCCCTGAAGTTTTCTGGATATGTGTATAATTTCTGGAATAAGAATTCAATATCAAGATTTGTAGAAGGCAAAAAAATACTGAATTATTTGGCCATACCTGCATGAAGATGTACTTGGGAACTTTGAATAACAAAATATCCATTAAAAAATGAAATGTAAAAAAAACATGTTTAGCAATCAGCTTTGGAATTTGACTTTGAGGGGGAGTTTACAATAGCAGCTAAACTAAAAAACTCATTTTCATATATTAAATCTGACAAAAATAAATTGCTATACAAACAAATAAAATATTTACAGAACTATTGGCCATGTCTGCATGAAGATGTACTTGGGAACTTATATAACAGGAACTTTTGGGAGATAAAACCAACATTCTGTCTCCCATATCTAGGAGAAACATCCTATCTGACAAGACATAGGTTGTGTCTATTATTCCACAGTATGAACACAGGTGTGACCCTAAGGAACAGGAACATTCTATAGCGTGTGCACATGTGCTTAGGAAGATCAAAGTTCTAATGAAATGAAAAGTGAGTGGCATATAATACACAAGTACCAAGATCACAATTTAGTTTTTTAACTAAAGTAAGCACAAAATAAAGCAGCTAAAATTAAATTTTGTGTGCCACTGACTGTACATACCCTCCTCATATTAAGGCATACTATCACTACACAAGGGTCACACAAGGACATGCAACATATACTGGAGAGATTCAGGGGTGGGAATTATAGCACAACATTCTTTAGTCAAAAGCTGAAGTGACAGGTGTTTGTACTTTGGTGCAGGCACAGTCACAAATTCCTTTGATAGTTTTGAGCCTGAACATCATATTTGTTCACCTGATCAGTTTCTAAAGCTTCAATTTTTCCATTGCAATAGTGAATTTTTCTAATCTAAATGAGTCTTGCAGAGTCAATTGTTGTCAAATGAAGACAACAGAAGCCCCAAGTTAAATGAGCTATACATTCTCAAATACACAAAATATTACAATGCTACAGCATAGCAATCCAGACACAAACAATGAAATCAGGATGAGTTGAATCACCCAGACACAAGAATATAAACTTACTATGATTTAAATAGCTAATTAAACAAACTTACTTAAAGATGCAGAAGCTTTACTAAACATACTTTACTTAGAGTAATTTAAGCACAACCAGTTGTTAAACTCTAGCTGTACACAGCTGCTTTCAAACCCTTGTGGTTGACAAGTTAGTTACAGTTAACATGTTGACCACTCTTCCTTTTTTATTATATTAGGAGGGCTATGCAAGACTTACACAGACACAGGGCCTTAGGTAGCTACCCTCTAGTACTGTTTAAAAGTAGTCTAGTTTTTTAAGTTTGGTTACATTCCAAAATATTGTTGATTGGTTATGCAATTTGATGCTGACAGAGACAAATTAATGCATCTATTCAAAGACTTCAAAAATGTATATTCTACTGTTTATCATAACTTATCACAAAATCCAGATACTTTCAATATAACAACTCCAAATCCATCCAGCAAAAATTTACTAAAACTCAACTCCAGCGCCCTGGTACTAAGACTATCAACAGTTTACAATCTTTACCTAAGACAAACTAAACTAACTATTCTTTCGCCTTTGGAAAATGGAAGTTACTATTTCTTTCCCTTCTCTCATATGAGCAACTTTGTGTTGTGGTAGATGTTAATTTTAATAAGAATCAAAATTAATTCTTGATATGATCAAATATTTAAAGCCATGAACATGCAATGCATATTTACAATGAACAGCTTACTTTTTATTTACATTTCTAATGTAAAAAAAAAAAAAAAAAAAAAAAAAAAAAAAAAAAAACTCCCTGGGATTCGAAAAATATTCATGGTAGTAGGCTAATTTCAGTCCAAGGGCTGTTCACCATCTTGAAAAGTAGTTGTTAGAAAAATGAAAATTTCAGAAATGGTTGTAAATATCATTGTTGGGTCTCAGACAATGTGCTCTGCTTATGCTCTGATGATCCTAAGTAGCCCTTGGGATGTAGCTATAAAACTAAAGAAAATGTGAAAACATTGAGTTTTGCTTTAGAATATACAGCGTGTTTCTGTATTCCAGATAATCATAATTTGTTAAATTGTTATAGGGATATAGGCCATAATTCTATGGTTAATGGCCTACCTATTTCTTAGGTATACTATATTCTTTCCTCTCAGTGAAGCATCCATCTTTCCCTTTCAAAACTGATAACTGCTTTTGTGGGGCACAATTTTATTTTGTTTTAAAATTTCTTTATTCAGAGTAATAGGCTATGTTATTTTAAGCTCAATTTGAGGATTCATTTTCATTCCTTTTCTGTTTATGTTTCATTTATTTATTGATACTAATTTATGTTATTTTTAAAGGGCCAAGGACACTGAAAATAAAAAGTTATTAGACTACTCCCAGGATCCATCTTAGGTCTATTCAAACCCAAAACCAAGATTTCCAGGTGTGTTTTTTTTACTAAATTATTAAACTTCTATGAGAATATCATATTTCAGTCAATGTTATTTTGTTCAACCTTAAGAATAATCAAAACTAATTGCTTAAATATAACAATGATTTTCCAGCAATGAAAACAAAAACAGTTATTAGCCTACACCCTGGATCCATTCTAGGTCTATTCATACCCAAAACCAAGATTTCCAGGCATTCTTAAATATAACAATGATTTTCCAGCAACAGAAACTTAAATCTCTAAGAAAAAAAAGACTTTAAGACTTTCTATTCAGTGCCAAAGGTTTTTGAAAAAAATTCACCCTGATTTTTCACCTAATTATAACTAGCATTATTCATTTAAACTTATGTTTGTTTTAAGGGTAAAATTCTAGTTGATTGACTTCTTGCTATCTTGGAAATGGGTTAGGTTAGGAAAAAAAACTTTCACGGATGGGTCAATAGGCTAAAGTGTATGCCAGGAAGGTATTTTAGAGTACCCACCTCCACTCCTTCTCCCTCTAGAGGACCCTGACCTTTAAAAATATGTGTGTTATAAAAGTGAAACTTAGCAAAATAGATCTCCTGCTTGAATTAAGTACAAAAATTGTTTGCATTTTCATGCAAACAAAAGGTATTTTTCAGGTATTGCATTTTCAGAACTAAAGGCAGAGAAAATGCAACTGGTAACTGAAAATTAAGGTAAATGTCTGGTCAAAATTTCAATAGGTATAGACTTGTCATGTAGGCAAATTTCAGGGCCCTCTAGAGGGAGGAGTGGAGATGGGTACTTTAAAATACCTTCCCAGGATATATTTTAGCCTATAGATCCATACCTGAAAGTTTCATTTTCCTAACCTAACCCCTTTCTGATATAGCAAGAAGTCACTCAACTAGAACTTTACCATTTTAAGTTGACTTACTATGTTTCCTACATAGAACTAAGTAATCAAAACTAATTGCTTAGATATAATGGTAAATTTATAGCAAACCATATAACTGGCTTTCATATAAAGTGAATACACCACTTGATGCCTTTTTTTATGTTCTTTACAAATATAATAATTGCTTCTACCTTAAATTGATATTTAAGAGCTTTTTAGCTCTTAAAATTGACAAATTTTCAAAAAAATTATGACAGTTCATATAACTAACTTACCAACAAAGCAAACATACCAATTGATGTCTTTTTTATGTTCTTTACAAATATGTCACTTCTACCACAAATTCAAATTTAAGCACTTTTCAAGCTCTTAAAAATGATGAATTTTCAATTAAAGTACAAGTTATCTGTCATTTCTGTGATGTACTTATATTGATAATATAAGCACATCACAGTTCTTCACATTTAATAACACTAACAGGACCTGTTATCACCCACATAAATTGTACCCCTCACTTTCAAAAAGGAAAATAGGCCAACATTCATTTTACAGCAGGGTATGGAAGCCATGGAATGACCTTCCACCTAAAACATTTCTAACAGATGACATAAACAGATTCAAAACAAAACTAGCAGAAACAAATTTTCAAAGTAAATCATTTTAAAATAATTTTTAGTATTATTTGTCAGTGTTTGTTGTAGTTATTTTCATTGATTTGTATGTGTGTATTATGTTGTCAGTATTGTCATAACTTCTATTTATTATGTTTATTGCGACAAGCTTGAAAGCTTACCATATTTGGTATAAATAAATTTCCAACAAAATAATACTATATTTTCTATGTGCTGTTTTTGACAAATAATACTTCACTTTCTCAGTGCAAAGAAGAAAATGCCATTACATTGGTAAAATTAATTTATCCAAATTAATGTTGGGGTAAAATTCTAGTTGATTGACTTCTTGCTATCTCAGAAAGAGGTTAGGTTAGGAAAATGAAAATTTCAGGGATGGGTCTACAGGCTAAAGTATCTCCTGGGAAGGTATTTTGAAGTACCTACCTCTACTCCTTCTCCCTCTAGAGGGCACCGACCTTTTGATGACCTTGAAAATATGTGTCTTATAAAAGTGAAAACTTGAAAAATAGATCTTCTGCTTGAAGGAAGTACAACAAAATTTTTTTTATCTTCACAACTTTGCTCAATCCTAAATTATAAGGTTTTGAAGATATACAAATACATTTCCTAAATTTTCAAGAAAAAAAAACATTGAAATGGCTCAGAATTCTACTAAAATAACAGGAATTACATTTTTTAGAACTAAAGGCAGAGAAAAGGCAACTAGTAACTGAAAATTAAGGTAAGATGTTGTTCTGTCAAAATTTCAATAGGTATAGACCTGTCATTTAGGCAAATTTTAGGGACCTTTAGAGGGAGGAGCGGAGATGGGCACTTTAAAATACCTTCCTGGGACATACTTTAGCCTGTAGACCCACCCCTGAAAGTTTCATTTTCCTAACCTAAAACCTTTCTGAGATAGCAAGAAGTCAATTAACTAGAATGTTACCCCCCCCCCAAAAAAAAAATAATGAACTGTCTTTTCTTAGTACTATTTTAGACAATAGACAATTTCACTTGTAAAGGGCATTGAGCAAGGTTTCACTTTAACAACAGTTTTTAAAATGTAATCAAAGGTCACTGCCCTCTAAGAGGGAGAAAAACTGGAGGTATGTATTTCAAATACCTTCCAAAGACATACATTGGTCTGTAATCCATCCACAAAAATATCCTTCTCCTAACCTGACCCCTTAACAAGATGGTAAAATTTAGCTATACTAGAATTTTAACCATAACATTAAGGTTCTGGATTAGCTATTTTTGCTATCTTGGAAGGAGGGTAGGTTTGGACAATGAAACTTTCAATAATGAATCCAGTGATGGATGTCATAGGAGCTCTAGTTCCAATCCCTGAAATTTACTTCAACAAACTGAACTACTTCGCGAGACAACTAGAACCCATCATCTCCCAGTGCATTTGACACGAAATTAACTGGTTTGAGAATGTTTTTCTTAATTGATTCTTTGCAAGTGTAAGCAAAATCATGGATAAATACCGTTGCAATCCATGCACAGTATGAAATTCATTAGGCTGCAGATACTATTTTGGATATTCAAGACAATAATATTTTTTTATAACATAATTGATTTGTACTAACGGTTTATCAAGATGCAAATAGATAAGACAAAAGTAATTTCTTACTCCAGCAACCATCTTCTTTTTAGTAAATTGCTGTTGTGTAGCAAATATATTTATTTCAATAGAAAAACACAATTTGCCCTGTGCGTCATCTACTATCAGAAATGACACTCGTATATATTGCAGATTTGGCCGTCGTCTTTGAAAATACGTAGAGAAGAAATTTACTCAACTTTGGAGCAACAGCAATAATCAAGGCCTTATCCAGGAGGATACCGAGCTTGAACCCACCCCCTCCTTCCAAAACATTGTATGGCTCGTAAGATTTTAACAAAATGTATTTAATTTTCTTAATACGGGTTTTTAAGTTATTCTCACCCCCCCCCAACAAAAAAATGCTAGATATTTACTTGGCAATAGCATTGTAGAATTAATTTAGGCCAAATATTAACAACATGTTTACTGATCAGAAAATAGTACTTCTTTCAAAGACGCTTCTTCTCTGACAGCTTCACTTAAGTACTTTCAAAAGTAGTATTATTAGTAAAGACGATGGGTACTCTGAAATATTACAAGAAACAGTAATAGGTCAATAGCAGAACATTCAGTCGGTGACTTTTCCCTTTTTAAAACTGACGAAATAGCGCCACACAGAAAACTCTCAGGTACGCTTGAAGTACAAAGACACATTTCAAAAAGAAGCTGAAAGTGAGATATAAGGGGGGGTGGCAATCAATCGGCATAAGCATCTTAGAAATGCCATCCTTATCTATTGAATCAGATTTAAAATTTCTCTCAGCATCAATTACGGAAGAAAAAATCTGGGCACTATTTGGCGTTGCGAAAGCGTTACACTAAAGAGGGGGGGGGGGGGTAAGAAGGCGAGTATATATAGAATGCACTGGATAGTTAATCACCGAAAAAAATCAAAGAATAACGTTTATACCAGGCTGAAGGTGGAAAGCAGTTACTTGTCATAGTATCATCATTTAACTTGTCAGAATTGATTATTTTTCTCCAATCTTTCCTACTCACTGGTAAATTCATATCGCAGTAGCTTGGCGACCTCAGATAACGTTTATATTCGGTTTCAGTTTTACGTTTAAGATCAGCCATACACACAAAACTTGGCAAACCACATTCACTCTATATATTGAGCCATATTTTCGTTTTATTTTTATCGACTTTAAATAAGGGTCCATTGACCCGGTAGGTTTTTGTGTTTTTTTTGCGAATACGTTGCCGAGGTACGGCAGCTTCTTATGCTTTTTTCATACACATCACAAGTTGGTTACAATAACAGTCAATATCAGCTTTACCATTTGTAGGTACCTGGCACTGAAGAGGATGATATGGAACACGTATGGTAGAAAGAAGGGTTGTCAAGGTAAAGATATAGCGCGGTATATTTGCTTTGCTCAAGTTGCTCTTTTCAAACCACTTCGATTTTTCTCGCGAGCATTTGGTTTCCGACACATCAATGTCCATTGTAAATGTCACTGAAATTGGCAAATGGTCAGTATCTTGCTCGTTAACATTAGTAGAAGCAGAAGATGTGATGATACCAGGCGAGAAAATGATATGGTAAATATCACTTGTACTTCCAGAGTGAAGAACATATGAATATTTGTGGGATTTGGGCACAACGCGGTACTATGGTAGACACTCAAAAAGTGAATCACTTCTCACAGAAGATAGATTAATATCAGTATTAAGGTCCCCAATTATCATATACTGTACCTGATTCACAAGATTCTTCTGCAGACCACAAGCCTTTTCAAATATAGTCAAGGATCTGATCGAGTATCCTTTATATGGGAGATAAGTGTTTATAAATACGATACTGCCAACACGCACAGCCAAAAACATTCGTCGGAGTAGAAGAGTACTGGGTAGGGTAGATGAATGTCCCATTTAAAGATACAGGCTGGTCCACTGGAAGGGCGACCGCCAGTAATTTTTGCTGGACTCAGGAACGCAGTATGATGCTGACTTCAACGGACAAAATTCAAGCTTGAATCAGTGAAAAGATGCTCTTGGAGACACACCAAATCGTAGGAACCGTACAACTCATCAATAATAAATCCTTATCTTTGGTGCTGTTTATTTTAAACGAAATAACTGAGGCTGATGCACTCATAGTTGAAGGGTGGAGTTCTGCTTTACCCGATCCTTTATAAACAGGGCAGGAAAATCTATAGGAAGGGTGTTTCTGGTTACAGTTTGCGCAGTTGGGATCGGCAATGCGTGGCTCATCTTTTGTTGATATATGCATCCCTCCACAACGAGCACATTTTGGTAGAACGCTGGGACAGGAGCTCTGCAGATTGTCTAGCAATCGGCATTTAGAACAGCATTTGGGTAGGTCCTTAAACTCGTAAACAGGAAAAATTTCATTGCCTACCCTGAGGCCATGCCTGAAAAACGTAGATTGAGCAAAAGAATACAAAAAATGGAATTTCACAGACTTAGATAGGCCCAATCTTTTAGCATCTTTGATACCGTGTTGGCTTCCAAGTACCGCAATATCAACATCGCTAGGAATATTACGTGCTATACCAAAAAACCACTTGGAAAATACTTTTGTTGTAGTACCGGAGATTACATTCTGGATTGACAAGCAGAAGTCCTCCGTAGCAGACTTGTCTATATTGATATACCACTTGTCATTGATGGGCTTTACGCTACGTACTAGTTCATGTCCAGTAATCTGGTCTATAGCAGCAATTTGCAAAAAAATGGCGGACCTTGTTAAATTTGAGAATAGAGAGTTGTAGGTAGTGGCAGGACGGCAGGGTACTTCTGTAGGATGCTTCATGACGAAAGTCGGAAAATCAGTGTCAGTATCGTCAAGTGATTTCAATAGAGTAACTACGTCGCTGAAATGGCTAACCAGTGCACGATATCCGTTCCAAATAGGGCGATTCTCATGACCCGGACATAGATGCCACAATAATATCTTGGCCACCCTGATCAAATTAGTGTCAAAAAATTCCACTCCGTGCCTTTTAATCACATCGTCCTCTGCGCCAATTAACAAATTGATCTGTATAAAATTCAGGACAGAATTATCGTCACTACTGGTGACGGGCATCATGCATGAAAGACGTCAAATTTACATACCAATTACCGACGGAAATGTAGGTCTCTGCTTCCTATTCCCCGCAGTTTAGGGGTGACACCGCTCCCGGCAGGTACTATGGCCCTTGCGACAGAAACCTCCCCTCTTCTGCTTGCTTACTGGTAAAATGAAATGATTCTCGCTTACTGGTTCAAATGGCTGAATAATAATTGCTCAATAATTCTTTTCTATAATTCTTAATACACAAATAGTTCTTTTGATAATCCTCTTATGTAGATCAGAGTTACATGTCGCTATTATCCTTAACCAATTATTGCGAAACCTTGAATTATAATGAACTAGTATTCTTTAGATAAAGGCTTATAGCAAAGTTTTGAAATAATTCACAATTCTTGAGCTAAAAAGGAATTACTGAATTAATATCCAATTTATTCCAGGTGTGTTCACTTTGAACTCAGAATCAATACTGATACTGACAAATATTAAGTAATGTTTTGATAATATTCCTTTAATGAAAGTAATAAAGGTGAAAACATTTCGAATGTATTTTGTTTCAGTAAAGCGCAAATTGTGTTCTGGTCTTCACAGGTGATATCAGCCTTGCTAATTTTAATTTTTGCTCGTTTTGAGTTTAATTGTAAGAGCAGAAATAGTAACAGCAGTATCCCCAAAAGTTTCAACTTAATACTGCCATTCGTTTTCGATATATTGCTGAGGTGTCTTACTGGCAACCATTTAACACAATGCCCTTTGGTTAAGGCTTAGCTTAAGCTTAAGCTTTAAAACTTTTAGTTTTAAAGCTTATGCGCAATTGCGGGGGGTTGAAACGCCTAATATCCCTAAAGACATAGTTGCTGGACCATTCTACTATGCTGAACTGAACAAAATACCTGTCTCAAAATGACTGGATGCGGTTAGAAAATAAATAGGCTTGCCCACCAGTCTTTTGTTACTCTTAAAAAGGGTACCAGACTCTTGCGCTATTATTGGAGTGCATGGGGAAGAACTTCCCCCTTCATATAGCTAATAAAAACATTTTAAACGAGTAAAAAAAAGTGAAAACATTTTAAATGTCTTTTATTTTCTGTAAAGTGCAAATTGTCTTCTGGTTATGAGAAGGCATGGTGGTTGTCAGCCATACTCATGTTAATTTTTGCTCGTTTTGAGTTTGTTTCGATTATTTATTGTATGATTTAAATAAACAAAATACTTTAAAATGTTCTACCTTTTTTTGGCTTTAATAAACTAAAAACTATTAAAACTTTAAGAAATATATATCAGTATATGTATACTAAACTGATAATCTCCAGCCATTTTTTCATAAAGTGCAGATTCTCGTGTTGAGAAGGTATGGGAAATGTCCAAAATATATTTCCAGATCTTTCAACTACACTGAACAAAACTACTATCTCCAAATTTTGATTAGATGTGTTTTGACAGTTGATGGGCGTGGGGAGGAGGAGTTTGTTGCTCTCCAATCAGTTTTGACTGATAAAAAGGGCACTAGCCCTGATCTACCTTCCGATCACTGTAAATCTTAAGCAAGGCACTAGAACCTCTGATTACCAATCCAACAGGCCCCCTCTGAAGTTTATACGATCCTCCTTTCTATATTTACCTTAAATGCCCCCAGGGCACACCTTACCTTGCCTTGAGGGCTATATTATTCTGTTATTCTCAAAGACATTATTTCCGGTCCTTTCTCAAAGGACCAGAACGGCTATCTCAATGGCTATTCTTTGATGTGTCTGGGGAAATGGTGGGTGATGGAGGGGGTTAGTTCCGACTATTAAAAAGGACATCGGCCCCTTCAATTTCCAGTCGAATGAGCTGTTTTTGAAGTTCTACGACAACAAATAAAAATCTAAAACGAGGAAAGGGGGGGGGTTATCCGACCTCCGATCACTCTGAGCCTTAAAAAGGGCACTACAACTTCTGATTAAGAAATCAATGAGCCCCTTCGAAGTTCTTACGATCATCCTTTCTATATATACCTTATATGCCCCAGGGCATAATTTACAACTCTTGCCCTGAGGGCTTTGAGGGGGGGGGGTTGCCATCCTCAAATAAATAATTTCTAAACATTTTAACGATGTTGAACAGAATGTCTATCTCAAAATTTTTATTGCATGTGTGTGCGGGGGGGGGATTAGTTGCCATCCAATAACTTTTGACTATTGAAAAGGGCAATAGTCCTTCCAATTTGAAATCGAACGAGCTGTTTTCGAAGTTTCTACAACATCAAATGGCCATATTAAAATTAAAACCATATGCGTTTCGGGAAAATACGAGGTGGGGGTATTCACCCTCCGATCACTCTGGATATCAAAAAGAGCATTATAACTTCTGATTACCAATCCAATTCACCCCCCTACGAAGGTTATATGATCGCCCTTTCTATATATAACTTATATGCCCCCCCGGACTAACTTACAACCCTCTCTCTGAGGGCTTTAGGGTGTTGTCATCCTCAAAGATATAATTTCTAGACCTTTCAGTTACGTTGAACAAAATGGCAATCTCAAAATTTTTATTGGATGTGTTTGGGCAAAATGGCGGGCGTGAGAGGGAAGTTTGTTGCCCTCTAATCACTTTCGACTGTTAAAAAGCGTACTGGCTCTTTCAATTTTCAATTGAATGAGCTATTTTTGAAGTTTCTTTGACAACAAATGACAATCTCAAAATTTCTGTCACATGCATTTCGGAAAAAGACGAGGTCTGGGGAGGGGTATCCACCCTCTGATGTCTCTGGATCTAAAAGGGCAGTAGAACATCTGATTTTCAATCAAATTAGTCCATTCCGGAGTTTTTACGACCACCCTACCTATTCACCCCTGTGAATAGGAACTTAATCACAGAAAGGTCACTAAAACTTCTGATTAGCAAACCATTGAGCCACTTCCGAAGCTTGTACGATCACCTTTTCTATTTAAATTAAATAAAAAAAAACAAACAAGTTTTTGTAACGGAAAGTAAGGAGCGACATTAAAACTTAAACCGAACAGAAATTACTCCGTATATGGAAGGGGCTTTTCCTCCTCAACGTCCCGCTCTTTACGCTAAAGTTTGACCCTTTCCCTTAACTCTACTTTTTAATACAGTAAGAAACTTTAGCGTAAAGAGCGGGGCGTTGAGGAGGAAAAGCCCCTTTCAGATACGGAGTAATTTCTGTTTGTTTTAAGTTTTAATGTCGCTCCTTACTTTCCGTTACAAAAACTTGTTTTTTTAAATTTAATTTCTGGATGTTTTTGAATTAATGCATGTTTTGATCTTGGCTCTCCGCACATAAATAATTAAAACGAAATTTACATATTAATTAATTGCAAATAATCGGAAGATTTTGAGAAAAAGAAGCGAAGGAGGAGGCCTAGTTGCCCTCCAAGTTTTTGATTACTTAAAAAAGAAACTAGAACTTTTAATTTCTTATAAACGTTTCCATCGGTAAAAAATATACGTAACTTACGAATTAACTTACGTAACGAACTTCTATATTCGTATGTTTTTATTGCGTATATGAGGGGGTTCGACCCTCGTCGATACCTCCCTCTTTACACTAAAGCTTAGATTGTGTCCCAATTCCTTAAGAATGACCTCTGAATCACAAAGGACGTAGAATAAATAGTTGAAATTACTAAAAATACTTTAGCGTAAAGAGTGAGGTATAACGAGGATGTACACCCCTTATATGTGTAATCATTTTTGTTCGTTTTAAGTTTTAACACAGCTCCTTACTTTCAGTTGAAAAAAACTTTTCATTTTTATTTTTTCATTGTATTTTTCAAATAAAGCTAGAAAATCCTGCACCCCCGTCATTGAAATTCTCTTTCCCCATGAGAAGTCTCTCCATGGAAATATCCTCCCACGTACCCCCCACTCAACTCTCCCCCTAAACAAAAAATCCCCCTGAAAACGTCTGTACACTTCCCAGTAACCATTACTATATGTAAACACAGGTCAAAGTTTTCAACTTGCAGCCCCTCCCACAGGGACTGTGGGGGAGTAAGTCGTCTCTAAAGACATAATTATTAGGTTTTTTGATTATAGTGAATAAAATGGCTATCTCAGAATTTTGAGCTGGTGACTTTGGGGAAAAAATGAGCATGGGAGGGGGCCTAGGTGCTCTCTAATTTTTTTGGTCACTTAAAAAGGGCACTATAACTTTTAATTTCCGTTAGAATGAGCTCTCTCGCAAGATTCTAGGACCACTCAGTCTATGCGATCACCCCTGGGGGAAAAAAAAACAAAAAAACAAATAAACATGCATCCGTGATCTGTCTTCTGGCAAAAAATAAGAAATTCCACATTTTTGTAGATAGGAGCTTGAAACTTCTACAATAAGGTTCTCTGATACGCTGAATCTGACGGTGTGATTTTCGTTAAGATTATTTGACTTTTAGGGGGTGTTTCCCCCTATTTTCTAAAATGAGGCAAATTTTCTCAGGCTCGTAACTTTTGATGGGTATAACATTATCTTGATGAAACTTGTATATTCAAAATCAGCATTAAAATGAAATTCTTTTGATGTGACTATTGGAATCAAAATCCCGTTTTTTAGAGTTTCGGTTGCTATTGAGCCGGGTCGCTCCTTACGACCCGTCGCTCGTTACCACGAACTGTTTGATACACTATTGCTGCTGCTACTGTTCTTACTACTACCACTACTACTTTGATATTAGTACAATTAAGGTTACGGGTATGAAGGTGAAAATTTGACAAATATTGATGAGGAATTTGAACTAAATAAAAACACACTACGCACATGCCGATTGTCAAAAGGGTGTATCTCAAGAATGGATTTGGATATTAAGTTCGAACTTTCAGAGAATATTTAAAGGGGAAGATCAATTGACAAAAATGTAATATATACATATCACTACTAACACTAATACCACTTCTTCTTTTACTACTACTACTACTGATACTAAACTACCGCAACTACTACTTTAATTGTAATTGCCCCCAAGGGCATAACTTACAACCCTTAATAAATGCCCCAAGGGCATAACTTACAACCCTTGCCCTGAGGGCTATGGGGGGTTGTCATCCTGAAAGACATAATTGATGGGTCTTTAAACCACATTTAACAAAATGGCTATCTGAAAATTTTGATTTTATGTGTTTGGGGAAATGGTGGTCGTGGGAGGGGGGGGGGGGGCTCCAATCGAATGAGTCCTTTTTCAAAGTTTCTGCGAAAACTCCTTCGATACGAAGTGGCCTTCTCTAAACAAATAATACATTATGCCCACATCACCTTTTACTTAGGCAGCGCTAATGCGCTGCCTGTGACTTAAGTTTTATAAGTAGTAAAGGACTTATCCATCTCCACCTTGGATTGATGAATTTTTCTTTGGCTCATTTCGTACCCGATTGTTCTCTATAGAATAAAAACCATTGACCATGTAAAAACCAATGACAATGAAAATGTTCTTCTTCTTTTTCTTATAGATTTGCAGACAAAAAGAAATTTACCTCAGTTCAAATTTCGTTTATATATTCAACAAGAGTGGGTTTTCTGTTATCAGTCCGGAGTATCTCTTCCAGCACAGAAAAGCATCGTTGTATTTAGTCTAAAGGAAGAAGGTTGGTGTGATTTTAGGTTACTCACATTTTTTTTTTTTTTTGTTAAATTGGGTAAGCAATTCGTGAATTAAATTGCATGGGTCCTAATCTTGCATGTATATATTCATCAAAATTAGAAGCTCTTGAGCATCTCTCCCAGGGCAGAAAAGGGTACTTTTGTCTTAAGAGAAGAACGTCCTTTTAATTTTAGGTTATACATTTTTTTTTATCTGAAATTAGATAAATAAGTTACACTTTAAAATATATCGATCCTAAGCTCTCTTATATGCTTTCAAAAAAAAAATTAAAATTGCTACTAACGGGCTTAAGGGTCTCCTCCACAACAGAAAAAAAGAGCAAAAAACATTTTTGTTTTTATAGTGTCAGTGAAGATAGTCCATGTAATTTTAAATTAATCACAAGGTGTTTTAGTTTTGATTAAAGATATTTAGTTTTGTCTAAAGTCAACGATAAATAATAAATAATTGGTCTATACAGCCAAAACCTTAGATTTTGTTACCCAAAAGATATGTGCATAAGAGTAATCCTCAGGACCGGGGGTCAGTCAATTTTCCGGATGGGGTATGTGAGGCTATAGCGTGTGATCTTTCATTTATGCAACACATGTCCAATATTTTAGAGGGGGTTCTTTTTACCATTTACTGGGTCGTATTTTGGCTGTTTAGAACTTTTTAATTCAAGCCTTTTGAAAACACTGGCGGGATTAGTTGTAAAATAGGTTAAGCTTTTGGATTTAAGAAAACTCGATCTATTTGAAATCACTAGTAGAATAACATATTCATAAATTTTTAGAATCTATTAGGAAATATTCCCACTGAAGTTTATTGAACACTAATACTAATGATTTTAGATCACTAGGAGAAACCCAGTCAGCCCGAACGGGGCAGTTGGGTCTGGCGTCGGGACTGACAATTGGGACTGACGTCGACACTTAAGAACTATTGATAGAACAATATCTTTGTGGCAGTTTAAGTTCCAAAGCGTGCTTTGGTCCAAATAGTTAAAACGAATCAATACCCTTTTACAATATACTCGAGCATGGAGTCCCGGATACTCTGGCTCGGGGAGTACAATCCCTCTCTTCTTCCTCCCGACCACAGGTTTGGCTGAGAGAGCTTTAGGAGACCACAAATTTAAAAACGGGGAAAAACTTTAGTAAAGCTAGTAGAATACATTATTCTTAATGTTTACTCCTATTGGTACTTCTGTCTTTAAAAGACAAGCCCATTTTTATGTATATTTTTCTATTTGCTTTTAAATTGAATGATAGGGTAGTCTAAAATATGATTAACTTTGCGCTTAAAAACAAAAATAAAAGCGGGTAGTTAAAATAATTATTCAACTTCGAAGCTATTTGCTAACTTTATAATATAATAGGAAATAGAACAAATTTTGTTCAATTATAGCTTTTTGTTAAAACTTCAATTGTCAAACCTTATACAATGATTAAATAAACAAAAACAAGTTTTTTTCAACTGAAAGTAAGGAGCAAGGAGCAATTAAAACTTAAAATGAAAAGAAATTATTATGTTTGAGAGGGGTGTTGCCCCCTCATCAACACCTCACTCTCCAAGCTAAACTTTTTAGTACTTTTAAAAAGATTTTTATTGTTTAAATTAAACGACCCTTTTGTTTCAGAAGTCGTACTTAAAAAATTGGAACAAAATTCAAACTTTGGCGTAAAGAGCGAGGCGTTGAGGAGGGGGTAACATCCCTGATATACGTAATATTTCCTGTTCGTTTTAAGTTTTAATATTGCTCCTTACTTCTTGTTTTTTTTTAATATTTCGTTTCTGATCGTTTCTTAAATAATACAAGGAATTCTGGCTCCACCTCCGCGGAAAAATCCCCTTTCCCATGGAAATATTCCCCAGGCAATTCAATCCTAGTGAAAATTTACCCCTAAAAATTATCCTTGACATCTCACGCGTAAATTGAGTCGGCAAAGAGAAAGTAAGACATAATTTCGTAATGGAATTCTGGTAAATTCCCCCAGTGAAAAATTTACCCTCAAAAGTTTCCCCTGGATAGTTCCCTCCCCGTGGAATATTCCCTCTGTCGAAAATCTTCCCTGCAGAAAATTCCCCCCCCCCCGACAAATATATGTATACTTTCCAATAACAAATACTATACGTAAACAATGGGTAAATTTTATAACTTAAAGACCTTTCCCCAGATGCTCTAGGGGTTCATGCTATCTCCAAAGGTATTGTTTCCTTATTACAATAACGGTGATCAAAGGGCTATCTGAAAATGTTGATCGGACGGAAAAAACAGGTGGGGGCTGGGATGGGGCCTAGTTGCCCTCGGATCTTTTTGGTCACTCACAAAGACACTAGAATTTTCAATTTTCTTTCATATGAACCCTTTCGCGATATTCTAGGACCACTGTGTTGACACGATCCCCCCAGAAAAAAAAACAAAATAAACAAATCATTACGCATCCGTTATGTTTCCTCTGGGAAAAGATACGAAAATTCCAAATTTCTAACCTCTATGGTGTAACTATATGGTGTAACTATGGTGTAGCCTCTATGGTGTACCTCTATGGTGTATGGTGTAACTCTTTGGTGTAATTCGTTGCCAAAAAATGTATGCTACCTCTATGGTTTAGTTCATTTTGTTGAAACACTCATTAGCCGTCAGTGGGTGAATTATAAAATCATCTGAGGGGTCCCTAATGTACAGCAGTAAAACATGGAAATTATTTTGCCACTATAAATTTAATTCCTTTGGCTCCAGAGTTTTAGGAAAGTATCCAATTTGGAAAGTATCTTGAATTCTCATTTGAATAGCCCCCAGAAAAGGAGGAAAGGGAGGGGGATGAGGGAAACTCACGTTTATAAAATTTAAAATTTGCATAATCACCGCAGTTTTCATCTGCAGAATCAGGTTCTTGTTTGTCAGCTATAATGCAATTTTGGTTTTCAGATGTTTAGCCTTAAAGTTTGTGTTCTCACAATACTACCAGTAATAATTGCAGCTGGAGGACTGAAGGGAGGAGGTGGAGGTGGAAATGCAAACGTTATACACCTTATCCCCTTAAATGGTGGTGGAGGTAGTGGTGGTAGTCATGCAGCAAGCTCAGGTAAGATGTTTCACTTTGCGGTTCTCCATCATTTGTGGTTCACTAAGGTTAAATTAGTTATAGTATTTATGGTTGACTTATTAGTTAATTACTTATGTTAATTTTTATTAGTTATTTTAATTAATAATTGTAATTTTAATTTTTAATTATAACTAATTATTTTTAATTTGTTAATTTTTAATTGGTTAAAGCTACTTTAATTTTAATTAATTAAGTTGTTTAAGCTAATTAGTTATAGTCAACTCTCGATAATTTGAAACTCATGAGACCAGAAGAAAAGTTCAAATTACCGAGACGTTAAAAATAACAGGAGTTCAAATAATCAAGATGGAGCAAGGAAGAACTTCAAATAAACAAGTGCTTTATTGAAAATCCATATATGTACATATGTACATATATGTTGATGCATACACACAAACTATTTATTTAATTTCTTTAAACACTTAATATATATGGAGTATGTTAAAAACCATGCGAGCGGAAAAATGATTTTGCAAAGTAATCTATGATTATTTTTGATGAAACGACTTCCATCTTACATTGTCCAATTCAGTTTCAATGGTGATGAGAGCTGTTAAGAAATCATCACTTGTTTTTGTTCTGAGAGTGTAGGAACGCAAGGTGTTGATGGATAATCCTTGCCTCGCTTAATGTGACTAGAGTAGGTGGTTCTTCTTCTTTATCCTCCTATTCCTCATATTGAAAAGTCAACAATTCGGCATCAGGTGAAGCACCATGGACAGCGTTTTCATCGTCCATGTGAACAAAATCCTCTAAAGTAAACCTTGTAACCCCTATTAAGTCTTGTGACTCTGATAACCTTGTGGTGTTCCCTGTTTCCTTTGCAAACCCGCTTTTTTTGAAGCAGTTATGTAGGATGGTAGAACTGGCATTTCTAGGGGTCTCAACACTAATAATTATAGAGGTCAAAATGTTATTTTCACATTATCACTTTTATCTATGCTATCCAGCAGAATTTTTGTACTTTTACAGAGAATTGCCAACCAAGATGTCCTCGTTGCAAATTCAAATTATCAAGGTGTTTCTATGTCAATTTGTCAAGTTTTTTCAAGGGACCGCGAAAAAAGTTCTAATTATTGAGAGATTCAAACTATTGAAAGTTGACTGTATTTACATTGCTCTTAGACAGGATTTTGACCACCCCCTCTTTGGGCTGTCTCTGCTCACTTTAAGTTTCATATTTACCCTCTCAAACTTAATTTTCTCATTTTAAATTTGTTTTCATCTCAGTTTGTGTTTAAGTATTGAATAGTATCATCGTCCGGTAGTATAAGCATGGGCAGTGTTGTGTAGAGAAAATATACCAAAAGTAGTTGGAGCTAGCTTCTTGACCTTGGTGCAAACCTTGGTAGAAAAAAAAGCACTAAGTGAACTGAAATGTGTTATATGGTTGCTATTTGGTCTTACTAATAGATCTTTTACACTATCAACATGATCTTATCAGCAAACAAAAGATGTCAACATCAACAGATGCCAAACTGAAGAATAAAAATTCGCTATGATTTTGTTGATTGTATAGTGCTGGGATGCTCACAGGTGCCTGAATGGCATATTTTGTCCTTTCTAACCCCTAAGAAATCGTTATTTTTATCTGATTATTCTTATTTTTTAGCCTGTTCCAGCTAAAACTTTAGGAGCCTAATGGATTTTTGTTTGTTCTGGTGTAGTATAATAACCCTATAACGTTTATGGTTGTAGTTTGATCTGGGGCTGTTGTTGGTTCATCTTCCATAAAGAAATAAAACGATAAATTGTAGAGTCTTATGTTATTAAATACAGATTCAAGATTCTTTATTTCGCACAGAATAAACAAACATAAATAACTGAATAAAGCCAACAGCGTGTTGAGCTCGAAAAGAAGGCTATCTATTGTTACTTTAATTTCATATCCAGCCAAAAAAATGAAAAAAACTAAGGAAAAAACATAAACTAAATAATCATAACTTAGAGCAGGAGGGGGGCAAAGGAGGCCACCCCCTGTGGCAAAATCCCGATAAAAATATTAAAAAAAATTATTTATTTATAACTTAATTAATTGAGAACAGTCTACTAAAATATGAAAAGGAAGGCCATAAATGATTGAAAAACAAAAGGAGATAACCAAAAAAGGATCATTTACACTAGCAAGAAAGACTGGAGCAGGAGTGAATTGTAGCCTTATGCATAAGAAAAAAAAATAACACAAAGTCAAATAAAAACTCCAAACTATGGGGGACAATTGTTTTTTAGGTTTTTCATACAGTTTCGAAAGTATGATTTCTGGGGCGTTTATACTATATTTACTAATCTGTTCTTAGTTACGAGTCCATGGTGGCATGTGGTAGGGCAGTGCGACCGTGTTTTAAAGACTGATGAGGTAAAACGGTTATAAATAAAGTCCTCGGAAATAATTGAAGCATATGAGGCAGATATTTGGCGAGAAACATCAGCTATCACAAAGCCAAAAGTGTGGTGAATAGAGGTGCCATTAGGGAGGCCTGGGCATGGGATACTGGCAAAGTTCTTAATAATAGAGGTGCAAAGGATATAGCCTGTGAGTAATCATCATGTAAATTAAAAAGAACAACTTCTCATTTTTCTGAGCTAAATTCTAGGCCGAAAGATCAAAATTCTTGGACTGTATTCCTCGAATAAGAGGGAATAGATTCCGAGATACGTTCAGTAGCCCAAATTAAGTTTAGGATATCACCAGTATATGAGACAGCATATTAATATTGCGAAGAAAACGTGAAGTAGGGCATTTCTCCTCTTTGTTGGAAAGTAACAACTAAACAATGTAGGAGAAGTGCCAGCTCGCTGCCTGGCTCCTTTATAAACATAATAATGTCTTTTTTTTTGTAAAAGGAGTAATATCTGTGATTTAGGAGCATTGGTAATAATATTAAGATTCGAGTATGTATTTCTTAGTTGTTTACTAATTGCAGTATTAACCCCCCTTCTTAAAGCCTGGAGGAGTATAGTAGCATAAATAAAAGAATAGAAAGCTTGGTTTACGTCGTGTACCCCCACCCTCAGGACCAATTGATAACAGGAAACTTTGGTTGATAACAGGAAACTTTCAGTTAATGTATTTACGACTGATGACAAAATATGTATGCACCAACACCGTATTGAAGCCCAAATTGATGGAGAGGGGTATAAGGTCTTTTTCCCACCATCTTATCAATGAAAAATAGTTAAAAAGTTTTTTCTCTGTTACGAAGACAGTAATAGGGTGGATATATATATATATATATATATATATATATATATATATATATATATATATATATATATATATATATATATATATATATATATATATATATATATATATATATATATATATATATATATTCTATATTCTTTCAGTGATTTAAATGATTCAATGATTTTCACGTTTCTATGGTAAAATATTCATTTTAAAAAGTTTTGCCAAGAAACGTTTGAAAATGAAAGAGGTCTACAACTATTCTAAATTTCAAAAAGTCTCATTACACAAGAAGACCAAGAAGAAGAGGTTAAGACCAATATGAAGAAGAATGGTAGAGCTTAGAAATTAGTGAAGTAATTACAAATAAAGTAATTATAAATGAATGATAAATAAATAAAATAATAAATAGTTGAACATGAAGTACACGCGCTCCGAGTTAGTGCGAGGTTCATTAAATGACACTTTAAAATACAATGAGAATGAACTGTTTTCATACTTTTCCAAGAGAGTTTATTAGATTGTGACACCACCTGAAAAAAAGTCAGGAGACGCTCGACTCAAAGAAAAGGTGAGAAAAATCACTTGATTTTATAACAATAAATAACTGAGTAAACTCGACTTATTACTTCAATCTGAAGTGTTTAAACATGCACTTTACTTTTCAGCTGCTTCGGCTGCAACGGAGGCTGCAAGTACCGCCCAATATGCTGCTAACCACGCCCAACGTAAGTACCATGATTTTTATCGTGTCTTCACCATTGTAGCACCAAATACTTAGCAGCAGTTTTTACAAAAAAATGTGCTTCCACGAACTTAAAGAAAAAGTTGCTAATAATTCTCGGTGATTTCCCTGGGCAAACAAAATATTTTTGGGAGAAAAAACTGTTAACGGAGTGGGAGAACAAAAAATGTGTTAGTACTAAGAACTTCCAAATATCTTCCAGTGAAAAATACTTGCAGAAAACTTTTGTGTATTATTAAACAAAAAAAACAAGTTTTTTTTAAATAAAAGTAAGGAGCGACATTAAAACTTAAAACGAACAGAAATTGCTCCGTATATGAAAGGAGCTTTTCCTCCTCAACGCCCCGCTCTTTACTCTAAAGTTTGACTCTTTCTCTTAACTCTACTTTTTAAAACAGTAAAAAACTTTAGCGTAAAGAGCGGGGCGTTGAGCATGAAAAACTTCTTTCAAATAAGGAGTAATTTTTGTTCGTTTTAAGTGTTAATGTTGCTCCTTACTTTCATTTAAAAAAACTTGTTTTTTTTTAACCTCTGGAGGTCTTTGAATTAATGCATGTTTTGATCTTGGCTCTTGGCACATAAATAATTAAAACGGAATTTGCATGCTATTTTTTTTTTGGCTAAATAGCTTTCTCATAGTTTTAATCAGAAGATTTTGAGAAAAGAGGAGCGAGGGAGGAGGCCTAGTTGCCCTCCAATTTTTTTATTACTTAAAAAGACAACTATAGCTTTTAATTTTTTACGAACGTTCTCATAAATAAAAAATATACGTAGCTCACGAATTAATTTACGTAGCGAACTTCTATATTTGTATGTTTTTATTGCGTATGTGAGGGGGCTCACCCCTCGTCAATACCTCACCCTTTACACTAAAGCTTAAACTTTGTCCCAATTCCTTAAGAATGACCCCTGAATCACAAAGGCCGTAGAATAAATCGTTGAAATTACTAAAAATACTCCAGCGTAAAGAGCGAGGTATTACGAGGAGGTAAACCCCTCATATGCGTAATAATTTCTGTTCGTTTTAACTTTTCATGTTGCTCCTCACTGTCAGTAGAAAAAACTTTTCATATTTATTTGTTTTATTGTTTTTTTAAATAATGCTATAAAATCCTGCGCCCCCTTCATTGAAAGTCCCTTCTCCCATGAGAAGTTCCTCCATGGAAAGATCCTTCCATGTAACACCCCCCAATCCAGAAAATCCCCCTGAAAACGTCTGTACACTTCTCAGTAACCATTACTATATGTAAATACAGGTCAAAGTTTGTAACTTACAGCCCCTCCCACGGTGACTGCATGGGAGTAAGTCGTCTCCAAAGACATAGTTATTAAGTTTTTCGACTATGGTGAATAAAATGGCTATCTCAGAATTTTATCCAGTGACTTTGGGGTAAAATGAGCGTGGGAGGGGGCCTAGATGCTCTCCAATTTTTTTGGTCACTTAAAAAGGGCACTAGAACTTTTAATTTCCGTCAAAATGAGCCCTTTTGCGACATTCTAGGACCACTGAGTCGATACGATCATCCCTGGAAAAAAAACAAACAAAAAAAAAAAAAAAAAAAATAAACACGCATCCGCGATTTATCTTCTGGCAAAAAATGTGAAATTCCTCATTTTTGTAGATAGGAGCTTGAAACTTCTACAATAAGGCTCTCTGACACGCTGAATCTGATGATGTGATTTTCTTTAAGGTTATATGGCTTTTAGGGGGTGTTTCCCCCTATTTTCGAAAATGAAGCAAATTTTCTCAGGCTCGTAACTTTTGATGGCTCGTAACATATTTTTAATATTCATGTGGTTTTAGAAGCTCTCTAAAGATACGTTGGATATATGTATAAACAATTCTGATAGCAGGGGGTATGCACGGTTTTTATGGAAAAGGTGGGCGTATTAACATCATAGAGGGCTCACTGCATTGAAAGTCCGAAGTTCTAGTGCTCTTTTTAATAGAAAAAAGTAATTGGAAGACAACCGGCATCCCCAAAAGTGATTGGAGGGAAACAAGCCCATTATTTCCCTAAACACATCCAATCAAACTTCAGAGATAGCCATTTTGTTAAGCATAGTTGAAAGGTCCAGTAATTTTGCCTTTGAGGGTAAAAAACATTCACCCCCTGGCCCTCAGGGCAAGGGCTATAAGCTATACTAGTTGCCCATTGTTAACGGTTTTTAAGGTTTTTAGGTTTGACTGAGAAGGGTAGTCATATTGACTTCAAAGAAGACTCGTTAGAATAAAATGGAAAGTTCTAGCTCCCATTTTTAAAAGTCAACAGTGATCGGATGGCACTCGCCCCTCACCCATGCCATTTTTTCTACAAATCAAACATCCAATCAAAATTTCCAGACATCTATTTTCTTCGGCATTTTTAAAGATCAGTAATTATGCCTTAAGGGATGTCAACCACATCACAGCCCTCAGGGCAAAGCAAATAGCTTTGCCCTCACTTCAGACTTCACCTCTCACTCAGGCTATCTGTCTTGGCTTTTTTTCCACTAGGTCATGGCTCTCAACTTTTTCATCAAAGTCCACCAAGTTCATTTGAATTCAAAAATCACCAGAGAGGTAAATCATGCATCATTTTTATACAATTCTGAAAAAGGCTTGTGCCTTTTCACTCAAACTATCTGTGTTGGCTTTTTTTATCAACAATTTGAAACCCATGGCTAATTGGGGAAAAAGGCACGACAGATAGTCTGAATGAGAGGCAAGGCTGGCAAAGAGGCAATTCGTTCACTGTTTGTATATACTATATGTTATTAAGGTCAATCTCCGAGGTTTGAAGCCAATGCTATTTTCCTATAGTAGTGAAATGCGAATTAACAACAGACACGAGCAGATTCTTTGATGAAAAAATTACTGTGGCTTCATTGAAAGCTTTAACATGAATAGGCCGAACAAATTTGTATTTTTTTTTCTTTAGAGCTTCATAAAAAATTAATTAGTGGGGACACCTCTAATTTTTAAAAGTAGTAATAAAATTACTTTTAGAAGACGTAGAGAATTGTAAAGTAGCCTCTCGATTTGCCACAAGATTTCAAATTTTTGGCCGTGAATTTTCTTTTATTGTCGTCAATTTCCTTTAAAATTTGCCATTTAAGATATCCTTCCTTTACTATTTAAAAGGGTTGTACTAATCATACAGCTTTGATTTTTGTGTCGTTTTGTAGATCTTATACCGATAAATAATCTCAAAGATTCTTAAGTTTGTAGTTATAAGAGATGATTTTTAGCAATAATTCTTAGTATTCAAGATTTCCTCCTTTCTCATTGGCTTAAGCACTCCTTGAGGGGTTTGCCAGAATATCATTAAGGATGTTGACATCTCCTTAGTATTACGACCAGATTTAAAAGGAAGTTGAAAACATGTATAATTGGCAACAACACCTTTTGGCAATATCATCTTTAACACTTCATGCGAATTGGAATTTGTTAGGTTACAAAGCAGATAACAGTTTGGCTTTAAAAGTAAAGAAACACCGATTGTATGCCTATAAAATGTATGAATATTTTTTTTTAATGAACATTATTCTTAAAAACACATCATTTTAAACATTATTGGCCTTTAAAAGTGAAGAAACACTGATTTTAGACCTTTAAGATGTATGAACATTATTTTTAAAAAGAACATTATTCTTAAAAACACATTATTTTAAGCATTATTTGCCTTTAAAAGTAAAGAAACATCGATTGTAGGCCTATAAAATGTATGAATATTATTTCAAAAAAAGAACGTCATTCTTTAAAACACATTATTTTAAACATTATTGGCTCTTAAAAGTAAAGAAACGCCGCTTGTAGGGCTATAAAATATACGAGCATTATTTTTTTTTGATGTAAAGTTTGTAGGATATTCGTCCGTTTTAGTTCCAAGAGATCTTATTTTATTCCTAATAGTGCCGTATCTTAGAATATTTTGGTTTTTCCCCATCATCTCATATAGTTGATGATTTATAGACTCGTTCATAAATGACTGATTACCCCGGTTTGGAACCGGGGTAATCATATACTTTGCTTTACGGAGTAATGCATATACTATTAAATTAATGTCATTTAAAGGGATATGTTCCTGAAGGTACATAATAAACATTTGGCACCCTTGCCCTGGGGTCATAAATACAGGTAAGGGAGGAAGGAAACAAGAGCTCATATGGCACTTGTGACAAGGTCAAGAAGAGCCAAGAGCTCATATGATAAGAGCTCTAGCAAAATTCTAAGAATCAATAAATTCCTTTTAAAGGAAAATCAGAGGCTTGATGCCGATCGGGATTTAAAATAAGAGCTCTGAGATACAAGGTCCTTCTAAATATCAAACTTCATTAAGATCCGATCGCCCACTCGTAAGTTAAAAATACCTCAATTTTCCTAGTTTTTCCTCTCCCTTCAGCCCTCCAGATGGTCCAATCGGGAAAAACAACTGTAACAAGTCAATTAGTGTAGCTCCCTGACATGCCTACCAATTTTCATCGTCCTAGCACGTCCAGAAGTACTAAACTCACCAAAGCACTGAACCACACCACCGAACTCCCTCAAAGAAGTGGATCCAGTCTGGTTACGTCAATTACGTATCTACGGCGTCTATAAGCGTTTCCCAAGATTTCCGGTTTCCCGACCTGAGTTTCTTCTAATTATAAAATTTTATTAAGGCCTGGTCACCCATTCTTAAGCTAAAAACACCTCAATTTTCCTAATTTTTCCAAATTAACAACTTCCAGCTCCCCCAAGAGAACGGATCCGTACCAATAATGCCCCCCCCCCTAATGACACTGGATCTGGTAGGGATTTAAAATGAGCGATCTGAGTTTCGAAGTCCTTCTAAATATGAAATTTCATTAAGGTATGATCACTCTTTCATAAGTTAAAATACCTAATTTTTCTATTTTTTTAGAATTAACCCTCCCTCCCCAACTCCCCCAAAGAAAGCAGATCCATTCCGGCTATGTCAATCCCGTTTCTAGGACTCGTACTTATTTTTACCACCAAGTTTCATCCCGACCCCTGTACTCTAACCATTTTCCAAGATTTTAGGCCCCCCCCCGACTTCCTCTTCACCGGATCCGGTCGGGATTTAAAATAAGAGCTCTGAGACATGATATCCTTCCAAATATCAAATTTCAATAATATTCAATCTCTCCTTCGTCAGTTGAAAATACCTTATTTTTTTTTTAATTTTCAGAATTAACCCTCCTCCTCCCAACTCCCCCGAAGAGAGCAGATCCATTCCAGTTATTACAATCTCATATCTAGGACTTACGGTTATTTTTACCACCAAGTTTCATCCCGATCCCTCCACTCTAAGCGTTTTCCATGATTTTAGGTTCCCCCTCCCATCTTCCCCCCCATTGTCACCGGATCCGGTCGGATTTTAAAATAAGAGCTTTTTAAAATTAGAATAAGAGCTTTTCTAATTTAATCTGGTCCGCTCCCTGATACGCCTGCCGAATTTCACCGTCCTAGCTTACCTGGAAGTGCCTAAAGTAGCAACTAAAGTATCAACGTAAGCCTTCGACAGAAGGCTGAAATTTCTCATATAGAACTAACTTACTAATATTTATATACTATTCACCAACACTAATAGTTAACCTATAATTGTCTACTATTCAGTCAACCCTAATAGGTTGAGGTTAACAGTACTGCTACTAATACATTATGACCCCTAAACAATCTCTATACTATTCGCATGTCAATGCTCTTCACATGTCGCATGTCAATGGAAAATCCACTTTCAATATTCACTTTCAGTGTCGGACCAAGTAATTTTCTCACATCCATTGTCTTCTGGCTCCAAAGTCCGTTTCATTCCGCGATTTGCTGCAGCCCCGACTAAGGCAGGCTCTCTAAGCGGCATGTTTCTAATCAATCGCGAGTCAAATATCTCCGGAAGTAAACAATCGCTCCAAAACTCCCGAAGCTTGGTAATATGGACAAAAAATACTCTTTTGATCTCGAAATAGTTAAGATTTCCACATCATGCTCATGGTGATATACCACCAAGTGACATTCTTCTTGATTGGTGATTTCTAGCTGACCTTGAACTTGAGCATAGTATTTGTGATTTTTCCTTAACTCCAATTTCGAATTGTATGACAAAAAGTTCTTTACCAATCCTTTTTGGGATACCACTTTCCTTATGGTCATTCCTCTGGGAACATTATGGACAGTCTTCACTTCAACTGGTGTGCTGTTTTCTAAGCGACCATCAAGAGAAGCTCCAAGAAACTTAGTATTTGGATGAATGAGTAGTCCCATTTGATCTCCATTTATTAATGATACTCCCTCTCTCTGCTCGTACGCCGTCAGTGCAATAGCCTCCAGTTGAATTCCCCTAAGCATTGGAATGGATTTGAAATTAGAATTAGTTCCGATATTCTTGACTATGGGTGTGGTTGGAGTATTTTTTTTGCGAGAAGCTATTCTATGAAAATAAGAGGCAGTAATCCTTTTGCTCCTCTTAAATATCCAGTTATCGTTTTGCCCCTTTGTGTTTACGTAGATCTCCTGCAGTTTGGCTCCATCCAGATTCATATTTTTTGTAACATAATCAGCCTTTGCGATTTCCAATTCCTCTGGATTCATATCAGACTTGTTGCAATTTGGACCGTAATTTTGATCACCTTTAGGCAAACTCTGATTCTCTTTCTTTTTCGCCAGATATCCCCCACCCATGGTTGCGTAATATCTTTTCTGATTTGTTTTTGTCCGTTTCCGAAGATTAGAAGTTTTCACCGTGTATTCTTTTGTTATTTTGCAAGGACTGTAGCCAAATGTTTTTCTCCACGTAGAAGATTGCCATTTCGGGCCCAAGGAAAGGATAGGCTTGCTCCACTTATCCTAGCATGGTATGATCAACGTTTCGAGCGGCTTATTTGTTTCCCGCCGACGAATTTCATTGCAACAGACATATAATATTCTGCAAAATTGGTCGTTGCATCGTTTCGTAATAAGTCCGCTTTTTTACAAATATTTTCCACGCCAGCTTTTACATCCTCCAAAATAGTTTTCGGAAGGTTATTATAGCGGTTCTCCACAGTTTCTAAGACCCCATTCTTTTTGGCACAGCCAGAATCACACTGTTTATGATTACCAAACACATGCTCTGAGCCTCTTCGTAAGAGTTGTCTTAGATTTTCGGCTGACCCACCATCAGCCGAGTTCTTTTTTATTGCACCTCGTAGATTTTTGGTTAGCTTTAGAATTATGTCATTTGAAAGAAATTTGCTGTGCATCCCTTTTTTTGTCTTCACAACATTATGAAGGTATTTTGTATAGTTATTGGTCACGTGATTGGCACATTCTTCTTTTTGGATATATGGTCCGTATGAAACACTTTGTCTTAGCTTGTAAAAAACACTAGAATTGCCGTCTCCGATGTATTGTAAATAGTGAAGGTTATGCATGGCTTCACTTTGGCGAAAACCTTCAACAAGAATGTCGGTTTCCATGCTCTTTTGATAGACCATTGTAGTTCATAAAGCAAACATGATCTTTCGGTTTCTGCTTTGCCTTCTTTGAGCTGAAGCAGGGGTAAAAATATTTATTTCTTATTCCTACATATAATAATTTGTTCGTAAAGGCATCAATGATTACCCCAGCACAACCTTTTGCAGTATAATAGTGTCCTTTGCTGCGTTTATTCCAGCCCCATGAATGGCTAATTTCAGGGATTCACGACCATTTTCCTCTATTACATCTGATGGTGCATCCATCCATGCGTTACCAACTAAGCGTTCTAAATTCATAAACGTTTTCGAATTCATATTTTTGATTCCCAATACACTTAATAATTCGTTCAAAGATGCGTAGCCTCCTCCGGTCCCCAAGATACCCCATACAGCTTTCACGTTCACGTTGCCTCGTAAATTGTTGATCTTCTCTTTTTTGTTACCTAATATCTGTTCGCTGAAATCTGTTATATATTATTTTACAGTAGTGAGGGGGGCTTCCGGCTCACCTTCTACTTGTTTTTTCCAGCCACAGTCTTGGCAGATAATGATGAGCTTTGTTTGGAGTCCAGTGTTTTTAATTTCTTTCACGCGAAGCTTTGATTTCCCGCCCTTGCAATTGAACTGATGTTTTATTGCTTCTAAAAACTCACCAAGCATATGACGCAAGTTGACTATACAATTTACATGTGGAATTCCAGACAAATCGATTCCAAAGCTTCCTCCTGGTGAACCAAAATCGCAAGAGCTACCAGATGCCGTATTTTTACTAACCGTACAATCATTTATAATAGTTAAAGCCGGATTCGGAGTTTCGGAAATCCTGGAACATTTTGGAGACACAGGCAATTTTTCTTGTTCTGGTAAACTTTCTTGTTCGGGCAAGTTTTTCTTCCTGAAAAAAAAACGAGAGCTAAGAGCTCATATGGCACTTATGACGAGGTCGGAAGAGCCAAGAGCTCATATGGTATGAGCTCTAGCAAAATTCTAAGAATCAATGGATTGATTTAAAAGGAAAATCAGAGGATTAATGCCGGTCGGGATTTAAAATAAGAGCTCCAAGACACCAGGTCCTTCTAAATATCAAATTTCATTAAGATCTGATCACCCACTGGTAAGTTAAACATACCTCATTATTTTAATTTTTCCTCTCCCTTCAGCCCCCCAGATGGTCGAATCGGGGAAAACGATTTTATCAAGTCAGTTTGTGCAGGTCCCTGACATGCCTACCAATCTTTATTGTCCTAGCACGTCCAGAAGCACCGAACTCGCCAAAGCACTAGACCCCCCTAACTCCTCCAAAGAGAGCGGATCCAGTCTGGTTACGTCAATCACGTATCTACGATATTTGCTTATTCTACCCACCAAGTTTCATCCCGATCTCTTCACTCTAATCATTTTCCAAGATTTTCGGTTTCCCCCCTCCAACTCCGCCTACTGTCACCGGATCTGGTCGGGATTTGTAATAAGAGTGCTGAAGCACAAGATCCTTCTAAATATCAAGTTTCATTAAGATCTGATCACCCGTTCATAAATTACAAATACCTCACTTTTCTATTTTTTCCGAATTAACCCCCCCCCCAACTCTCCCAAAGAGTTCGGATCCGGTCCAGTTATGTCAATCAGGTATCTTGGATGTGTGCTTATTCTTCCCACCAAATTTCATCCTGACCTCTCCACTCTAAGCGTTTTCCAAGATTTTCGGTCCCTCCACGACTCCTTCCAATTAAACTGGATTCAGCCAGATCTAAAATAAAAGATCAGATTTGCAAGATCCTTCTAAATATGAGATTTCATTAAGATTCGATCACTCCTTCGTAACTTAAAAATACCTCATTTTTCGAATCAACCGTCCCCCCCACAGATGGTCGAATTGGATAAATGACTATTTCTAATTTAATCTTGTCTGGTACTCATTTTTCAAAATTAACCCTCCCCCCAACTTCTCCAAAGAGAGCGGACCCGTTCCAGTTCACAACTGCTATTACTACTCCCACTACTATGACTAAAACTACTACTTCTGTAGCGAGTACTACTAAGGCTAATATTGAAAAATATTTGGGGAAACGTTGAGGGGAGAGTTGAACTAATTCAACACATACTATGTGTATACAGCTGATACAGGTGTATTAATAACATTTTGGAATAGCTTATTGTATCCAGAAGAAACTTCAGGAGCATCATGAATGAGATGCTCAGTTGACCAAAAGGCAAAATGTACCTGCTACTACTGCTATTAATACTGCTGCAACTACTGTTGCCACTAATAAAAATTAAATAAAAAAAAAATTTTTGAATAAAAGTAAGGAGCAACATTAAATCTTAAAACGAACAGAAATTACTCCATATATGAAAGGGGCTTCTCCTCCTCAACGTGCCGCTCTTTAAGCTAAAGTTTGACTCTTTCTCTTAACTCTAATTTTTAAAACAGTAAGAAACTTTAGCGTAAAGAGCGGGGCGTTGAGGAGGAAAAGCCCCTTTCGTATACAGAGTAATTTCTTTTCCTTTTAAGTTTTAATGTCGCTCCTTACTTTCATTTCAAACTTTTTTTTTTATTTAATTTCTGGACATTTTTGAATTAATGCATGTTTTGATCTTGGTTCTCCGCACATAAATAATTAAAACAAAATTTGCATATTTATTAATTGCAATTAACCGGAAGATTTTAAGAAAAAAGGAGCGAGGGAGGAGACCTAGTTGCTCTCCAAATTTTTGATTACTTAAAAAGGCAACTAGAACTTTTAATTTTTTTCGAACGTTTTCATTGGTAAAAAATATACGTAACTTACGAATTAACTTACGTAACGAACTTCTATATTCGTATGTTTCTATTGCGTACTAACTGTTGGTGTGGCGCTTCGTGCCACACCAGCACCTAGTTGGTGGGGGCGCTTCGCACCCCCCAAGCCCCCCCCCCCCCGCAAGCGTAAGTCGTTACGCGCCATATTAGTTACGCGCCATTGTAGTTGTATCCCTGTGTCCCACCTGTAAATTTATATATATATATATATATATATATATATATATATATATATATATATATATATATATATATATATATATGTTTTTAACTACGTAAAACTTGCAAATATACAACATTCTTTGCTGTCCCATTGTCTGTGCATATAAATAGATTGTCAGGTTTACCGACTCTTAAACATGCAACATATAATTGTCCATGGGAGAACAATCCGTATTCAGATCTATACCGCATTTTTGTAATGATTGCCCTTGGGCTTTGTTGATGGTAATTGCTAATCGAATATTCCCTGTGTCCCCATCGTCATGTATATATCCCCCATGTGCCCTTCCGGCGTCCCCGTTGTAGTTTTGTCCCTGTGTCCCTGTCGTCATTTATATTCCCTGTGTCCCGGTCGTCATTTGTGTCCCGGTGTCTCGGTCTGTAATATCTTAGTTCCCTTTGAATCATGGGAAAATATTAGTCAAACATGCAAACCTTTTCTCAATAACACATACTATATGTAAACAATGATCAAATTGCCTAACTTACAGCCCTTCCTTTGAGTCCTCGGGGGGGGGGGAGGAAGTTGACATGCCAAAACACATAATTACAGAACTTTTAAACAATCTTGAAAAAAATTGGTGTCTAAAAAATTTGTTTGGATGTTTGCTTTGTGAAATGATGGGCGTGGAGGGGGTTGCTCTCAAATCCCTTTGACTCTTAAAAAGGGCACTATAACTTCCAATTTCAAATCAAATGTGATTTATATTTTATCCGACCGCCCATTCAATAAAAACCTTATATGCCTCATAAAAATGAGCCAACTCTCAAGTTTAAACAACCATATCTTCCATAAGAACCTAAAATGCCCCGGGGGGTTTTAAAACCGAAACCCCCAGAGCCATGGAGCAGGTATTTATCCCTCGGGGGTATATAAGTTTCTTATGGAAGCGGTGGTTATATAGACGTTTGAGGAGGCTCATTTGATTTGAAATTGAAAGTTCTTGTTCTCTTTTTAAGAGTCAAAAGCGATCGGAAGGCAACTAGCCCCCCGCCCTCTTTTCCCCAAAAGCACCCAGCCGAAACTTTGTGATAACAATTTTGTTCAGAACGTTCCATAGATCAAATAACATTACCTCCAAGGTTGACATAACTTCCTAGAGCTCGGGGGTAAGGATTGTACGTTTTCCCCCCAGGGGCATATAAGGTTTTTATGGAAGGGTTGTCTGTGGAAACTTCGGTGGTGAAATTGAAATTTCCAGTTCCCTTTTTAAGGTTCAAAAATGGTCAGAGGCCAATCAGCCATCCCCCTTCACGCCCTCTTATCCCCAAATACATCCCATCTAAATTATAAAACAACCATTTTGTTCAAAATAGTCCAGAAGTTAAATAACCATAACTGAGTGGTTGACAAATCCCTCACAGCCCCTGGGGTAAGGGAATCAAGCTTGAGCGAACAAGAAGAACAACAAACCAGAGTTTGGCTACTACCGCCTTCCCTAACTGTAAAAAGTCTAAAGCCTACTGCGTCATTGGCGCTTTACTGAAAATTTTATTTGCCTTGAACAGTCTTCGAAAGAACTAATAAATTTAAACTGAATATTTTATATGCAATGATATTATTTGCTGAAAGCTCATTAGTTGTAGGTTTTATTTCACAATAATTTTTATTTTATTTTCAATTTTTTAATTAGTGCAAAAGAAAATATTTGTAATATATTTCGTTTTTATTGAAGTGTCAATGATTTAGACTTTAGACTTTATACTTTTACAGTTAGGAAAGGGGGCGGTAGCGAAACTCTTGTTTGGTTAAGATTTATTTATTTTTATTCTTTGCTATGATTGCTAATTCTTTTTGCTCATTCTTTAATAGTAATTTCTGGTCATTTCAAGTTTGAATTATTATAGGTTTATATTTCTGCTGATCTCAAGTTTAGTTTGGTCTTTATTTTTCTTTGGATAACTTCTTTTCTAGAAGTTCCATTTTTTAATTAATCAGATAAAATACAAAAATAAGCTTTCAAGTAAAAATTTGAAATAGTAAATTAATAGAAAGGTTTTTTTTCAGAAGCGGCAGCTGTGGCAGAGGCTGCTAAGGCAACAATCCTTTCACAAATCAATCAAGCAATTGGAGCAGCTCAAAAAGCATGGGCAGCTGCCAACATAGCAGAGCTAGCCGCCAAGGCAGCAAAAAGTGCTGCTCATAGTTCAGGAAGCAATGGAGGTGTTACAATAGTTGCTGACGGAGGATATGGTGTTAGCGGTGGCTCAGGATATGGTGGCGGTGCAGGATTCGGTGGTACTGGCAGTAGCGGAAAAGGATACTAATCTCTTTTTCCTTTCGTGCTAATACTTTTGTGTTGTTATCTTTTTTTATTTATATTAAACTTTATAGTGAAGATATTTTTTATTCTTTTATAATTAAAAGCTTTTGTAAAGAAAAAGCAATTTATTGGCTCGACACAAGGAGAAAGGTTATTAGTGTATTGGTTATTAACATATAAAAGGTTGTGAGCTGAGATAGTCTAATGCATGGGCAGTGAAATGAAAGATAATTTTTAACGTGCTTTTTGATAGGTAGCACAACAGTGGTATTCAAATAAAGGCTGAAAGTTAACAGTTCTAGTGCCTTTTAACAATCAAAACTGGTTGGGGGGCATCAAGCCTCTCTATTCACCTCTTTTAGCTGTTCCCCCTTACAAGTGATCAAATTCTGAGATAACAACTTATAGTCAGAATAGTCAGAATATCTAATAAGTTGAATCTAATAAAATATTAGAAAATATCTAATAGTCAGAAGTTCTAATAAATATAACTTCAGGGATACATCAGTGATATAATATTATTTTCCCCAAGCCTCTCTTTTAAGTAATGTGTTTGGAAAACATTTTTTTTCCAAAGAAGTTTTTACACATCCTTTTCAACCCATTCAAGATGAGTGATAGACTCATATTTGTCTGCTCCGACATTTAATGGTATATTTTCACTCCGAGTCCATGATAAATGTGGCATGAATTAGACTATTAGAAGGAACGTACTGCAATGTCTTGCTATGGTCGCGGTAGTTCCTTTGCTAGGCTATTTTATTCTTCACCAACCCTTGCCTAGAAATATATTATACCAAATGTAACAGATTTTTCTGCCTCGACACTACAGGATACAGCCTCTGATGAAAACTTTAAGGGAAGTCTTTCAGAGTAATACAGGTAAAATCTTGATTAGCGTCCCTCTGTCTCCCAAAATATTCAGGTCAACTTTTAATAAAAGTTTCTCTTACTAGCAAGATTTTTATTTATTAGTACTTCAGTATTTAAATCTGACTTTTCTTACTTTATATGGGATAAATGAAAATTTTGGATTAAATTTGCTTATACTTACTGCCAACTGCGCCCTCTACTTTATTGTAATAAAAATTAAATTTCAAAAGTTACAAAATGATTATAAATGTTGATTATTTATTTAAAGGCCCTAAGGCTTTTGTGCCCGAGGCAAGTGCATCCCCTAACACCGCCTCTGACACTACGTAGTTCCCCTATCGTTCACACATATTATTTGTTATGGGGAGTATATAGGAACATTTTTGGGGAATTTTCTACGGGGGGGATAGTCCAGGGGGAGAATTGTCAGTGAAGTGGAATGTTTTCAGGGATCATTTTTGAGGGGAAGTTCTACATGGCGGGAAGCAAGGGGATTTCCTGGAATTGTTTGTAAAATAGTTAAAAAATTAACGAAGAAACACAAGTTGTTTTCAAGTGAAAGTAAGAAGCAGCATTAAAACTTAAAACGAACAGAAACTGTTCTGTATATGAGGGGGGATACCCCTTTCTCAAATCTCGCTTTTTACGCTAGAATTTAAGGTTTTCTCACAATCTTTTATTAAAGACTGCTTAGTCATAATGAATTTGAATTTGAATATAAGTATTTTTAAGAACTTCAAGACTACTACCTTTAGCCCAAAAAGAGGCTGCTGAAAACCCCCGTCTTCCTGGCCATAGATGATTCCTGTGGTGTGTTTTTCATTTCAACGCACCTCCATTTACAAGGACTAGTTAAAAAAATTTTAATGCAAAGGATGTTTTTCAAAGAAAAGTAAGTTCCATTTAGCCAGATGATAAGCAGAAATAAATTCAAATAATCTTCCTAACGTAAAACTACGACAAATCACCATCAATAAATAAATGGAACCCAAAACAAACAGAAATTACAGTAAGTAACCAAGTCAAATTCAAAGCGAACAAAATTAACATAAGTAGGGCTGACAACCCCCATGCCTTCTCAAGACCAGAACATAATTTGCACTTCTTTAAAAAAAAAGAAAAAAACACCGTGGATTGTCAGTTTAATATACATATACCGATATTTATTCCTTACAGTTTTGACGATTTTTGGTTTATTAAAGTAAAAAATCCAAAGCATTTTCAAATGTAGTTTGTTTTCAGTAAAGTGATAATCATGCCCTTCCCTTAAGAAGGCATGGGGGTTTCCACCACAACTCATGTTTATTTTTGCTCATTTTAAGTTTGACTCGATTATTTATTGTGCTTAATTTTAAAAAACTTTTCTACTAAAGAAGTTTTCTAAAGAAAACTAAAGAGCTCCCATTAAGCCAAAAATGAGCAGAAATAAATTCAACTAATCTTCCAGGCGTAAAACTACCAAAAATCACCATAAACAAATGAAACCCAAAAGGAACAAAAACTACAATAAATAACCGAGTCAAACTCAAAACGAGCAAAATTAGCATAAGTAAAGCTGCCAACCTCCATGCCTTCTCAAGAGTAGGATAAAATTTGTACTTTACTGAAAAAAAAACATTTTAGATGTTTTCACTTTTCTCATTTCAATAAATAAAAAAATTATCCAACTTTTAAAGAATAACAATCAGTGTAGGTATATTAAACTGAAAATCTACGGCCATTTGTTTTTTCGTTTTTTCAGTAAGTTACAAATTATGTTCTGGTCTTGAGATCGTTATTTATTATAACTTCTATTCGTTTTGGGTTTCGCTTTGAATCACTTGTTTTGTGGAGAAATTTTTTTAAATTAATTTCTCTTTTTTATAGACATAGTCCTTTTCATGAGAAAAAAAAATATATATGTCTTTTCGAACTTTTCAAACAGTTCGTGGTAACGAACCGTAGTAAGGAGCGATCCGACTCAATAGAAACCGAAACTTAAAAAAACAGAATTTTAATACCAATTGCCTCCGTCACCCTCGACTGTTTAAACAGAACTAGAAATACACATTTCCAGTCAAATTAGCCTTCTCTAAGGTTCATACGACCACTCCTTCCATGAAAATTTTATATGCCACTGGGTATAACTAACAACCCTTACCCCCAGACTTTGGGGGGTGGCTGTCAACCCCAAAGGCCTTTTTATGTAATGGATATCTCAAATCTTTTATCGGATATATTCCCTGAAAATACGACGTTTGGGGGGCGTTCACTTTGAGCGTTAAAAAGGGCACTAGAACTACTGATTACCAATCCAATGAGAACCTTCCGTAGTTTATACGACCATCATTTCTAAAAAAGACATCACAAGCCTCCAGGGCATAACTTACAGCCCTTGCCCTGAGGGCTGTGGGAAGCGGTGTGTCATCCTCAAAAACGTAATTTCCAGATCTATTAGGTACGTTGTAGAAAATTCTGATTGGATGCGTCTGAGGAAATGGCGGGCATGGGAGGGGATGGTTGCCCCCAATCAATTTTGAATGTTAAAAATCGCATTAGCCCTTTCAATTTCCAATCGAATGAGCCATTTTTGAAGTTTTGACAACAACTACTTCTATACGAAGTGCCCTAATCTAAAAAACAAAAACAAAAAAAAGTCTTTAGATTAAATTATACATTTTGCCCACATCAGTCTTTACTTAGGCAGTGCTATTGCGCTGGCTATGATTAATACGGAAACGGTGGCAAAAAGGGTATTTGTTCTGTGACAAAATCACATTTTACTTTAGTGCTATCAGCGAAAATTCGTAAAAAGCGCAAAAGTATGAGTACCAGCTTTCAATTGAGTCCTTAAAATACTCTCTACGATGGGCCAGTGCTTAGATAGTACCAGAAGAACACTTGTAATAACGCTCTAGCTATATTTGTTTTAATTGATGTAAGCACTTCAAAACTTTAGCATAAAGAGAGGGGTTGAGGGGGGGGATAACCCTCCTCATATACAGGATAATTCTGCATGTTTTAAGTTTTGATAATTATCCTTATTTTCATATGATAAACTTATTCCATTTTGTTTATTTAATTCTATTAAGAAGTACTCTGTTATGTTATGAGTGAAGTTGAATGTCCAGGGATGGTTCCTAGGGCTCTAGTACTTTCTTGCATCCCAGCTTTACAGGCATAGGTAGTTTCAGCCTTGCTCGATTTGTGACTATTAACTCAAGAAGTGATCTTAAATGTCTGAATAGATTTTTAAAAATAAAAATAATGAGCAATATTAAAGCTTGAAACGACCAAAAATTATGCTGTTCTCTGCTTAAGGTAATTTTGTTGACGTATCTTCATCCAAAGTCAAAGTCGCATTAATCGCAAACAATCTATTCAGACATTTTTGGATCAATGAGTCTTTTATAGACTTATTATTTTGTCCTCTTATTTTTCCCGCGAAGTGTAAGCAATTGACCATGGAAAACAACGACAATGAAATTGGATCTCTTTGTCTTATATAACCAGACAAAAAGAAGATTCGCTACTCTTACCTTTATCTTGGGTATATAATCGATGGAAAATGAATTTTCAGTATTATTTCTAAGCATCTCTTTCAGTAAAAATACTTATCTTTATTTTTTAGATAGAGGTTAGTTTGTTTCCGTATGCTTTCATTGCGTACAGTAGAATGTACTGACTCTTGTACAAGTCTTTACTGGCTTTTCAGGCCAGATTATCTGGTCTAGCTAGAATAAAGCAAATTATCAATTGGAAAACCCGTGGCGCAAACGATAAAAAGACGCAGCAATAATAAAAAAAAAACAGGAAAAGAAGAAATAATAATACATTAAAAACAAAAACTAAACAAATAAATTAATCAGAACTTCAATAAGCTACTGGGTCTGTACGAATGTCCATATATGGTTCAGTTAAAAAAGGATAAAAAAACACTTCCTGCTTCAATAAATACATAAAAAATAAACTGAAAAACACATATCTTTAAGTGTATTGAAAACTAAAACTGATTGTTTCCCCATTAATTTGAATTTTTTATAAAGAATAATAATGAAATCGCAGGTTGGTCGTAGTATATTGTAAAATTGTTCAAGGAACTTTATATTACTGAATCCTTCGATGTGAATATAAAGGACACAGGAAACACAGAACAGTACTAAAATAATGGTTACAAGATTTGATCTTTGACTTAAACAGACAGGGTCAAACAAAACCATAGACAAATGTATATCTGAGAAACACTTGAAATGTATTTACTGGCTCAAATTTAATACAGACCGTTGCATTATCCCTTTGAACTTCGCCACATTTCCCTCCCCCTTATGTATTTCCTTTTCTCTTCCCAGAATGCATGTATTTTTCTTCCAATTATTTTGCATTTGTTACCTCCTTGCGCTGAGTTTTATTTAAGTTTTTTTTCAAACATTGAATTTTATTTGAGTTTTTTTTTTCAGATGCTCTGCCTTCAAATTTGTCTTCTGACTTCACTGCCAGTGATGATTGCAGCTGGAAGTCTTAAAGGAGGAGGTGGAGGTGGTAATGGAAATGTTATTCATCTTGTTTCTGTAGGTGACAGCGGAGGAAGGGGCAGCAGTCAAGTAGCAGCCTCAGGTAAGCTATTTTACTTAGCATAAACACGACCAGTCTTATTGAAAAGACAAAAATCAAATTTACACGAACATGTCACTAAATCAGAATTACAAGGCTATTTTAAAATGAACTGGGTTGATTAAACTTATTAGAAAACATTTTGAAATGAATACCTTAATTCTATTGTTTTATCTCTTCCTGGATAGTCCCAGTCACCTCGTCTGAACAGCTAGGTTAGACAACAATCATCTTTCAAAGAGAGGAGAGAGTCACCCAGCATTCTTCATCTACCAGCGGTAAATTGTACTCAAACCACTTAACAGTTGCTAGCTGAAGGACTTCTTTCTCCCACCTTGGATTACTCCTCAAGAGATAATTTTTGGGCCATAGTTGATCCTTCATATATCACCATACCAGGGGGATTCCTCCTGCTAAGACCATGGTAGCTATTTCTGGCTGTTCTTGGGTTTCTATAGTCCATTCGCAAGGGGCTAAGACTTTGAGGTTATGTGTTATGCAAAGTTGAATCCAATGTATCGCTGTTAAAAAGTACATCAGAGTCCGCGATCGGCACCTTTATCCTTCTGGGGATAGGCACAAGTAGCCTTTGTCTGTTTCTATAAACAGTTTCTTGCTGCAGAGCCTCGGTGGAAGCTCCTCCTTGCTACTTCATTCTTACCTCATGGCTGCAAGTAAATGATTACTGTTGGCATCAGACATTGGCGCAAAACCACAGGACAGACTCTTATTTCACTGCAACAAGATTTGGCCCTTGTACTTTTTGGTGACCCGAGACACAACTGGGTTTTGTTCGCTATATCATTCCTCTCAACCTCCAACTAGAATCATGAGCCCCTCTGCCACCTTTTTTATCACCATATACCTTCAGTCTACTCATTCTTGGTAGCGTGTTCTTTAGAATGCCCCGCCTCTTTGCTAGACACTGGTAGAACAACCAATGGCATGAAATTGACTGGTATTAGCGATAGTAGAACCCTATCTGTGGATATGTGCTAATAAGTCCTACTAAACTCAGTAGTTCCGTGCTAAAGTTGTCATCACTAACCGCATTCTTCTTTACATTGGGCTCCCCTTAGCTCAGGAATTAACGGCTGTAAAATCCAAGCTGATTAAGGACAGCAAGTTTCTTGGCTCATTTCTTGACCCTTTAACACTGTTGTCCCTCCCAAAAAAGTGTACCAAAAGCTCCTTTAGCTTAGGTGATGATCTTTGAGAGTTTCAAGTAGTGGGGAAAAGTTTTGGACAGTTTTCAGGGCCCATTATCGGGAAACCCTTGTCCCAAATAAAAATTACTCTTCTTCTTGCCCCACTTTTTGAGATCCAAGTTTCCCATTCAATTTTCAATTTCGGGTCCCCTCAGTTCTAAAACATAGGCATTGATGTTTCAAGCTAATTAATTAAAAAAAAAACTTTCCAAAAAAGAATTTTTCTAAAGAAAAGTAAAAGCCATATTAAGAAACCTACAATATCTCAAACTCAACACAACCAGAAATTCCTATTAAAGAATAAATGAAGTCCAAAACGAACAGGAATTAAATAAACAATGATAGAAAACAAACAAACAATAGGTACTTATATAAATGAGTAAATAAATCTTAAAACGAGTGAAACTGAATGCAAATCAAGCTTGAAACGAACAAAAATCTCTTTCGCCTCCTTCTCTCACTGCAAATGTCTAAAACCTACTGCGTCATTGGCGCTTTCCTGAAAACTATATGTGTCTTGAACAGTATTGAAAAGTGATAATAGAATCAAACTGAACGTTTGATATATAATGCTATTAAGTGTTGAAAGATTATCGGTTCAAGAAGGTATTTCACTGTAATTTTATTTTCATTTTCAGCGCTGCAATAACTGGAAGACAAAATATTTGCTATATAACTCGTTTTCAGTGAGGCATCAATGACGTAGTAGGTTTTAGATTTTTACAGTTAAGGAAGGGAGCAGTCTCCAAGCTCTTGTTTGTAGTGAGGCTATACTTGTCTTGAACAGTCTTGGAAATAATTAATAAAATTATACTGAATTTTTGATATATAATGATAATAATTTCTGAAATCTCATCAATTCAAAATTTAATTTAATGTAATTTTTATGTCTATTTTCAATGTTGTAATAAGTAAAAAAGACAATATTTGTAATATAATTCGTTTTCAGTAAAGTGCAAATGCCGTAGTAGGTTTTAGACTTTTATAGTGAGAGAAGGAGGCATAACCGGAACTCTTTTTTGTAGAGATTTTTGTTCGTTTCTAGCTTGATTTGCATATTCAATATAAGTTTCACTCATTTTAAGATTTATTTACTAGTCTATTTTAGTACCTAATGTATGTTTGTTTGCTATGATTGTTTATTTGAATTCTGTTGGTTTTGGTTTCATCTACGCTTCAATAGCAAATAGTTTTGTTCGTTTTAAGCTTGATTTGCCTATTAAACTCAAACTTTAGTCGTTTTAAGGTTTATTTATTTGTTTATATTAGTACCTGCTGTACGTTTTATTGCTATGATTGTTTATTTAATTTCTGTTCGTTTTGGTTTCATTGATTCTTTAATAATTATTTCTGGTTGTTTTGAGTTTGAGCTATTGTAGGTTTCTATTTCTTCTTATCTCAAATTTAATATTGCTTTTACCTTTCTTTAGAAAGCATCTTTTTTTGATTTTTTTATTAAAGTTAGTTTCTGTTCGTTTTTCATTGCAAAAGTTTCAAGTTTTTCAAAATTCCCTATTTCATAATGTTTTTTTTTTTATTTCAAAAAGATTTAACAGTTTTGGCAAGAGGTAATAAATTCAACTGAATATTTGATATATAATGATATCAATTGCTGAAAGCTCACCAGCTCAAGATTTTGTTTCACCCAGAACCGGATTTAAGACTTTGACGTTTCTAGACCCATGCATTTTTGCCACGATTTTTGGGGAAATCCCAAAACTTCGGGAATGTATGGCCTAGTGGGCCTATTGGTAAATTCTGGTCTGGTTTCACTGCAATTTTCATTTTATTTTTAATGTTGTAATAAAAACAAAAGTAAGTACAAATAATTCCTTTTAGTTAAGCTCCAAATACACCGTAGGCCTCATACTTTTACCGTTAAAGAAACGGGCAGTAACCATACTCTTGTTTGTAGTGAAGACATCGTTCAGAAGAAGTATATAACCCCTACTCCCTGAAAAACGACCGCAGTCTAACAACCAATCCTTAATCCAACTCTCACTTGTCTTTAAAAATTATTTATTTATTTATTTTCTTTATTTCCCTCAAAAAATGAGGAGTAGGCTACAATATAATATAAAGAAAATACAAACGATAACGCTTACAATCAAAAAATATCAAATATTGATCAAACACTTAAAATAGAAAAAAAAATACAAAAACACCTGCTAAATAACTTAGCCTATAAATCATTAAGAACCAGAACTGTTACTAAAAAACGGAAATAAATTGTGGCCTAAAAGGATAATTTTCGCTTTGTCTTCAAATGTTTTATATTTTTTATTTATACAGACTACAGGATCCTTCACTTTAAGCTTTAAAACCGTCTCAGTGTTACTAAAAGAAAGGGGGAAACCAAGTAAAAATTCGCAAAACTTAAAATAAGAAACTTTAATGGGCAAAAGATCTGAAGGTCTGAAATTACGGAAGAGGAGGGATGGGTACAATACGTGAGGCAGAGCAACAGCGCTATATATACGACCAAGGACGTCCTGACGGTAAAGACCCCGAAAATGAATTAAAAAACCAAATGCCTTGCATAGTTTCATCTGAACATGCTGAACAAGGACTGGTTTAAAATCTCTTTTCGAAGCAGCATAAGGTAATCCCAAATAAGTGACTATTGGCGACGACTGGAAAATAACACCATTGCCGCAATCGAGAGTCGCCCTGACATTATCCTCTAAACAATTTACAACAAAAAATTGACATTTTTCAAAACTGATGGAAAGGCCCAAACCTTTTAAACAATTAATTAAATTATTAAAATTAGAAACAAGACTAGACTTGGACCGGCTTAGAAGGATAATGTCATCAGCATATGCAATGTAAGACAGATTTCGAGATAGTGAAGTTGCTAAACATGAATTTAATATATAAGGAGAAATAATTCATCCTTGTCTAATTCCTCTACCCACTTGAATTAATTTGGACTGAGATGAAGACGAACCCGGATAAATACGGATCTTCAATCCAGAATACCAAGAGCGAAGGACTCGAATGACAGCTAGGGGCAATCCAGCATGAATTAAAGCGAGCAGTGCAGATGCATGAGAAATGTTATCAAAGGTCACTTTGATATAAACCAAGAGGGCGTATAGCGGTTTACCGGAGATTCTCGCATCTTCAATAACTTTGCTGAAAGATGCATGGGCGTGGTTACATCCCAAACCTCTCTTGAAACCAACTTGATTAGAACCAACGTCAAGAATTTCAAGAAGACCCTTCAAACACAACTCAAACACTTTCCCAATCATAGAGCCCCTAGTAATTAGCCTCCAGGAACTACAAGATGACAAGTCTTTCTTCCCGCTCTTAGGAATAGGCGTAACTATGCCAATATAGAATGACGATGGTACTAAACCAGCAATAAGTAAAAGGTTGAAAATGTCAGTAGAGTAATAAGAAAGGAAGAAGGAGCAACTTTGAGGTGATTAGCAAATACGCCATCATGATCTCTAGCCGACTGCACCTTTAATGTTTTAACTACTTTACATAACATATCCTCAGATATCCTGTAATCAGTTGAAAAATTCTTCAACCTTTCATCTAATTGCAACACGACACTGTTAGAATCGTGCGAAGTCGACGACTTAGAAAAATAATTTTCCCACTCTTTTAGCGATGGTGAGGAATTAGTATTAGGCATGTTAGTCCGCCTATTGCCTCGGAGAACTTTCCAAAGGAGATTCTTGTCCTTGTCGTTATCAATATTTGAAGAAGCTTCTTCCATGATCAGGTTATTATGACGGCGGAGCTCCGCCTGGAATTCGGCCTTTCTTTTTTTCATTAGCAAAAAAGCTGGATGCGAATCTCTAGGCTTACCAAGTGCCCGCCATTCCCAATACGCTTGTTTGGCCGCCTTATTAGAATTTACCAAAAAAGGACTGTGGCTCCAAAAAGGTTTCTGCGCGCCCAATCTTATCCTATTAGTAGGAAAAACTGCCGCAGCACCATACTTTAAGTAATGTATTAATTCAAAATAAAGACAATTAATAGTCAAAGATGGATTACTATCCATTGAATCCAAGCTATCAGGAATAAAAACTTTATCAATTAAAGTCCCAACTCGTTCATGGTAAAGCGGTTTAAAATTTGGATTCCAATCAACCCGATCAAAAAATTTAGGAAGCTTATTACCTGAAAAACGAACTGGGGAAGGACGAGAGGGCAAGGGGGTAAAAGGAACTGAAGCGGCATGTGGTCACTAACGGGGAAATCTTCGATTACAATAATCACGGGCAAAGGATCACTTGGGTTAGAAGAAAAAACATGATCAATATTAGTTGTACTACCGCTTCAATGAATATAAGTAAAATCCTGGGACTCTACTAATTTAGAAAAATTAGGAAGACAAGATGATAAAATTGTACCCCTTTCATTCGCTATGTTTGAATCACAGTCAAAATCACCTAAAATATAAGTACGCAAATTCGACTGTAAACTAGAGACAAAACGACTAAGATTAAAACAGCATTGAGTAAATGCATCAATAGAAATATCATTATGGTAGTCAGTCGGAAAATAACAATTAATTAAAACTACGTTTGAAAAACTGCAAGCTAAAAAAATTGTATTAATTGCTAGAATAGCTGCAATAAGAGACTTGGGAAAATAGTAGCTAAACCACCGGAGGGACGCCTACCAGTCGGCATAGCGGGAACAGCAAAAATATCATGCTGAGTAGACAAACTAGACAACAGATTCAACGAATGATCAAGGAGGTGGTGTTCTTGAAGACATAATAACGATGATTTTTCATTCAAAAAACTATGAAGTACAGATAATTTCTCTAACACACCATTTGAATTAAAGGACGTAACACGAAGTAATACATTCATTTACAAAATTTCTTTAAAATCGGACACCTAAAGCTGTAAACTGGACGATCATTCGAGCCACAATTGGCACATTTAACTGGCGCTTGACGTGGGGAGTCTTTAGTCGAAATGTGATTATCGCTACATCGAGCACATTTGAAACATTCAGATTTACATTGATTTTGACCATGGTTAAAACTTTGACATTTAATACAACGCCTAGGCTGAATACGATCGCGTTCCACTCGGAAAAGCTCATATCCGAATTTGATGCCACGTGTGATATAAAAATGCAGGTATTCTTCTGTTAGAAAAATAACTCTTAAAGTTTGCAATTTTCCTAGCCGATTAAACTCGATTATACCCGGAAAGTCCGATGCGTAGGCACTAACATCAAAATCAATGTCAACACTCCTTATAATTCCAAAAAATCGCCGAGGCTTGGAAGTTACTATACTTTCAGGTCAATTAAACTTTAGATCACAACTGACCTTCGATGCATCTTGACATGGTACCTATACCATAACACTATCCTTAGTCGCTTTAACATAACGAATATTTGCACATCCTATCTTATCAAATTCTTTCTTGTGACAGACAGGATCCTTCAGTAGGAGAGCGGGTGGGTTTTTTTGTCACTATGGTCTCTAATGGAACAGTCTTTAGTGGGAGAGGTGGCCCTTCATGGGGGGTACAGTGGGGGGATTGAGATGAAGATCATTGCCAGGCGTTATTTTTTTCTCTAAATTAGATTCGATACGCTCAATAGAAGACAGTGTTTTTTCAAGCTTTCGGGAAAAGTCATAAACAAGTTTATCAAGCCGGACGCTGATGTCAGGCTTTAATACTGGACATTCATCGAAGCTCCGAGGGACGATTACAGGCCATATGAACTGTTTCGAATCAACTTCTACGATAACACATAACATGTCCGAGGCAGTAGTTTTTTCAGCTGTTTTTCCTCTCCTTTCTTGCAATCTACCAGCTTTACGAGACAGACATACGAGCAGCGTTTTTGCTAGATTCAACTCTTCTAAACGATAAAATCCTGCCATCGCGTTAGATATTTCATCAACACTTATTCTGGCTTTCAACGAATCAAGAGCGAAGAATAATATCGAATTAACTACGACATACAAAATTCCTGTCTCTGACACAAAAGTCTTATCAAAATCGCATGCATTGAGTGGCTGGCTTGTCACGTCAGATATATTGTCAATTAGAATTACTTCAGTGGAATGATTATTTGGTCTTGAAATAGACTGAACTGACAGGTCCACGCTACGGCTGCATTAATTTTCAGCTAAAAAATTTGTATGAGCAGGAATGAATTTTTGACTGCTGATTATTGGGGCAATACAGGGATTATTATTAGAGGTTCAAAATTCATGAACTTCATCAATTATTATTAGAGATGCAAAATTCACGGACTTCATCATTATTTCAACAGATTAAGCAAATCCAATTCGGTTTTTCTTTACGCTCAGTTGGAGAAATGCCTACACGCTGTGGGTGAAACAACTCGAGACATTTTGTGCATTGCAGGGTGATCCCCTTGCCACAAGATCGACCACAACCAGGACAAATAAATATTGACATTTCTCACTCCTTAGGTCTGGGGTTAAATAAGCAAGGCCAAAAGAAATACACCAAAAACAAATCGCCTTTTACTTTGAACTCTGAAGCAATATAATCCGATTATTTGAGATGTTCTCACTTTGAAAGCTAGTTCAGTACTGCATTCTGTTCTCATAGATTTTACAATAAAAAAGGGTAAACTAATTTTGCAGAACGTTGTAGACACTTAAGTAAGAGAATGATAATTCTAAGTAAAAGAATTGCTTATTTAAGCAAGAGAATGATACTTTTATCGTATGGGAAATGGGCAGTTTCCCAACTTTGGGCAGTTTGTTGAAAGCACCATTCATTAGAAGTATATAACCCCAATTCTTATAGGAAAAACTTGAAAAAACTTTCGGAGAGTTTTTTGAATTAATTTTGGTTCATTTTTTGATTGCAAAAAGCTTCAAGTTTTTAAAAAACTCATTATTTCGAAAAAAGATTTTTTTTTCAATTTCAAACTTTCATCAAAGTGTCAAAACTAGTACCAAAGTAACAATATTATAGTAAAAAAGTATCGAAGTAAAGAAAGCATCAAGGCAAACAAGGTATCAAAGCAAACCAAGCATCAAAGTAACACTAGCCAACTTGCAAAACTTACAACCCTTGCACCGTAAATCGAAGTTACTTCGGAAATCACTAAATCCAAGTATCAAAGTAAACAAAGTATCAAAGTAACAATAATTAAGGTCAGTAGCTCAGAGCCATTTCCCCGGGGCTTCAGGGGGTGGGGCAACCCAGGAAGCATAATTATTTGACCTTTGAATTATTTTGAACAAAATGGCTATCTCAAATTTTGATCGGATGCCCTTTGGGAAGGTGGGGCTTGGGTTACTTGCCAATTGATCACTTTCGACTCATAAAAATGAGATAGAAATTTGAATTTCCTATCGATTGAGTACCCTCCAATGTTAATACGACCACCCCTTCCACGTAAACCTTATATTCTAATAATAGGCAACTTACATAAGCTACAATCCTCGCCCCATGGGCTGGGGAATATTTCTCAAACCCCAAGTTACAATAATTTGGATTTTGGACTATTTCGAACACAATATTGATAATTATGCATTATGGGAAAAAAGCACAAAGGGGGGCTTGTTGTTTTTTCATCATTTTCTATTCTTAAAAATTTACAACTTACCGAAGTTACAATTCTTGTCCCGATTGTTATAAAGGATTTGCCAACCCCTAAGTTATAGTAATTTGAATTTTAGCCAATTTTAAACAAAAAGGCTATCTCAAAATTTTATAGGATATATTTGGGGGAAAGGCAGGGGGGATAGATACCCTCCGATCACTTTCGATTACTCTTAAAAAGGTAACTAGAACTTTTAATATCCAATCAAATCAGTCATCAATGCAATTTATACGAACATCCCTTACATAAAAACTTACATGCCCCGGGGCACAGCGCACAAAATTTTTCCCCCGGGGTATGGGGGTCGTGTCAACCCCGGAGGTTTTGTTATTTGATCCTTAAACTGTTTTGAACAAAACAGTTATCTCAAAATTTATTTGGGAAAAAAGGACCTTGGAAGGGGGGTTAGTCACCATCGGATCACTTTCGTCTCTTAAAAGGTGAATTAGAACTTTCAATTTATAATAATTTAAAACCTCCCATAAAACTCTTCCATAAAAATCTTATATGCCTCGCAGCATAAGTTACAATCCTTCCCAAAAGACTCTGGGGAGGGGGGGGGGAATCGACAAAGAATTGGAATATTTCAAACAAACTGGTCATCTCAAAATGTTCGTCGTTTCATTTGGGGAAAACAGGGTGTGTAAGACAGGGGGTTTTTACGACCACCCTTACATAAAAACTTATACGCCTCCGGGCACAACTTAAAACACTTGCCCCCGAGCTCTGGGGGGTTTTGTTGACCCCAAAATTGTTGTTATGTTATGTCTGGATTTTTTAATTGCTATCTCAAAATTTGTATCGGATGGGTTTGGGGAAAAATGACATGGGGGGATAGTTGCCCTTGGATCTCTTTTGACTCTTAAAAAGTGAACTAGAGCTTTCAATTTCCAATCAAATGAGCCCTTTTTAAAGTTTATACGAGCACCTCTTCCATATGAACTACACATGCCCCCGGGGCATAACTTACAACGCCTGCCCCTGGGCCCTTGGGGTTGTGTCCACACTGAATTTTCGTTATATAATCTTTTACCTTTTTTTTTAAATAAAATAGCTATTTAAAAACTTTTATCGGATGGGTTGGGGAAAAAGGTTTTTGGCTGGTTACCCTCAGATCTCTTTGGATCTAAAAAAATAACTAGAACTTTTAGTTTCCAATCAAATGAGCTCTCTCTGATGCTTATACGAGTATCCCGTCCATAAGAACTATATACGCCCCCAGGGCATAACTTACAACGCCTGCCCCAGGGCCCTTGGTGGTTGTGTTGACACTGGAGTTTTTGTTATTTGACCTTTAAACTCTTTAAAAAAATGGCTTTCTCAAAATTTGTATCGGATTGATTTGGGGAAAAAGGGCGTGTAGAGGGCTAGTAGCCCTCCGATCTCTTTCGACTCTTCAAAACTGAACTAGAATTTTCAATTTTCATTCAATTGAGCCCTCTCTAAAGTTTATACGAGCCTTCTTTCCATAAGAACCATATGTGCCCTAAGGGATTAACTTACAACGCCTGCTATTACTTGAGCTATTGCACAGGTCTAAATTCTCGTGCAATAATTTAGTTAAATCTCCTTAGTCATATCTCTTTTGTCATTCAAACAAGGGTTTTTTCTTCTTCAATATGATAAAGATGAGGAATAACAAGAGATTTGCTGGACTATACTACAGTATTTACTTAAAACAAATGATTAAAACAAATTTTCGGTGGAACCGATTTAACTTTGGCTCACCGATTCCAACAGGCTTCGACTCCCCAGGAGTCTTCTCCTCACACACCTCCTTAGGACGGGAGAGTTTACTCGTTTTTAGAATAAATAAAAATAATCAGCGTTGAAGTTTTCTTACAAGCGACACAAGCCGTCCTTAATGAGCCGAATAACCGTTTAGTGCTTGTAAAAGTAAATTTCTTTTTAGCATATAAAAATGACTTCTTGACAGAATAAAACTATATAAAGGTTTCAATTCTATGATTTTGAGCATGTCTGTGTAAATTTTCATATTTATATTTAATTCCTAGAATGGTAGGAAAAAGATAATGGGTATCTGATGTGCACTAAGAACATAGAAAGATAACGAAGTTCTACAAAGAAGCAAACCCTCGTTCTGCGTGAAATATCCTTCGCTAAATTTTCCACATATTAGATTTTCATATCCCTTTCTTATTATTCCAGAAGCTTCGACATAAAGAAGAAAAATATAAATATAAAATAGGCTTAAAGAAGAAAAGAGAGTTGACAGTCTATAAGTCTTTGGAAAGTGCAACACTGAACTTCATTATCTCTTCCACAAAATGAAGATAAAACTCACACTCCCCCTCCAACCCTTGACATTTGTTCCTACTGTTTAACCAAAAATTATAGTAAAATACCAAACTAAATAACCGCCAAAAATCTTTATACTCATAAAAATTCTATGCACTGATCTTTAGGTTTTCCCGACAATTTGAAAATAAAGATTATTTTTCAGCTGCTTCGGCCGCCGGAGAAGCCGCAAGTACCGCGCAATATGCTGCTAATCACGCTCAACGTAAGTGACAGTTTTACTCTTTTTTCTCTACAAACTAATATGTGAACAAGAGAAAACCCAAAAATATACAATCACAATAATATAAAAACAAGAGTACCAATCTAATGTCATTAACTTTTGAAAAAATATCCATTTTCTATATAGGAAAAAACTAAGGAGTCTTGGTACCACCCTCCTCCCTAGAAGAAGAAGAATACGAAAAGTAAAAACTGAAAAATTCAACAAAAAAAAACTTTTTTTTTTCATTTCAGACACTCAAATTCTTCTCGAACTCTTTCAAATTCATCGCCCCAGAAAATATTGTCTTCGGACTCCTAATGACTGAGACCGATGATTTGAGTCATTTCTACAAGCTTCAAGATGCTGATTCATTTTGGAAAAACTGCTCTGATAAGCAGCCAAGCAATGGAGTTAGCCCAGTGGACATTGTCCGTCATAAGTCAGCCCAAAACTCGATCATCTCTTAGTTCTATTGACTATCTATCTTAGTTCTGCCCTAGGATGGATGGATGGATGATAGACTATCTATCAACGAGTGAAAATGAAGTCAATTTTTTACAATCCTGAAAAATGCTTATGCTGGCTTTGCCTCTCACTCAGACTATCTTTCTTGGCTTTATCTCCAATTAGCCTTGGCTTGATGGCGACTAGATTTTAATTCAAAAATCAACAAACTCTTTTTAATTCCTTTAATGTTGGTAACAATAATGATAACCATTGCCTTTTTATTAATTAATATAATTTACTGGGAGGTCAAGATTTTAGTAGATCGGTAAAATATTCTTTCGAATTCTCTATAGTTCCATTAACGTTGTAATCAGGGACTACCAATAACCTACACAGAAAGGCATCCAGCCTACCAGTGAGTTTTAGCTATTATAATATTTGGTGCAGCGATACGAGCAACAAAGAGGGACTGCTTTTCCCTTATTAAGTACCTTAGAAACCGATTTTTAGTTCGTTTTTGTATGAAAGCACACAATTAACATTTAACTTTGGACAGTAACAACGGTATTGTTTTAAATTAAGATACTAACACTATATACCATTCAATAAAGAAAATAATTGATGCATGCATGTAGTATAATATAGTATTATAGTAAAAATTCAACAATATATATATACATATATATATATATATATATATATATATATATATATATATATATATATATATATATATATATATATATATATATATATATATATATATATATATATATATATATATATATATATATATATATATATAGTTGAGACTCCCTTATCAAAATTTCCTTTTCAGAAGCTGCGGCAGTGGCAGAAACTGCAAAAGCTACGATTCTTTCTCAAATCAACCAGGCCATTGGAGCAGCTCAAAAGGCATGGGCAGCTGCCAATGTAGCGGAGCTTGCTGCAAAGGCAGCCACAAATGCCGCTCAAAATTCAGGAAGCAATGGTGGAATTAAAATAGTTGCTGCAAATACAGGCTTTGGTGCAGGTGGTGACACAGGTTTTGGTGGTAGTGGCGGCAAAGTCTACTAAGCCGATTATTCCATTGTTAATTATGTTCAGTTGTTAATTTTTTTATTTATATTAAAGTTTAGTTTTAATTACGAGTATGTCCACTTGCAATTTGTTCTCAGTCTAACTAACCGTGGAGAACCATCAAACAAAAAGTCTAAGGGGTATATCGCTACACTAAAATGAAACTATCCTACCTCCAAATGGGCGTCGATTCAAACTATCCTACGTCCAAAACCGCTACTTTTCAGGAGAGCTATTTGAAGTTTTTAAGATTATTTTTCCAGTACTTCAAAAAGAGGTTTTAGGGGAACAACCGGACTGTAGAGCTTCTTTCGTATTGGCTATGTATTAGTGAAGATATTTTTGACCTACTTAGGTCAGAACGTCGAAAAAACTGGATATAGGATGGTTGTTATATTATCTACATCGGAACGAGACAATCCTAAGTCCAATTTTTGGACATAGGATAGTTACAAATCTGAGAAGCCCTGCTGAAGGAAGGCACAGTCCATCCTATGTCCGTATTATATCAAATATTTCACCATATATTATTTTAATTCATATTCAAAGTATGACAAAATGAAAAATTGCTATTCGAAGTATCAAAAGAGAAAAATAAAACGAAGTTAATCAGAATCATCCGACTCCGGAGAACGTTCTTTTAAACAATCGAACAGAAGGTCTCTGAAAAACTGGTGATAAGCTTCAGGAATCAAATTTTTTTTACAAAGATCTTGAATATCGCGGTACACTCTTTCGCGAATTGGAACTGGACCAGAATACAGCTTTTGCAAATTGCACGACCCAGCTGACTTCTTCACTGAAGCTTTCCCCCTTCTTGACCTCCTGATTGTTTCAATCATCTTGATGTCTTTAGCTGCCCAGCTGGTCCGAACAATAATCATGTCAGGCAATGTGTAATCAACTTTCAACATTCGGATTTCTGTGAAGTTCACTTTAACCCCATTAATATCGACGTTAAAATTATCACTGGTCTCTCTACATAGCTTATCAAGATCATAGAAATCAGACATTCCCATTTCCTTTACTTTGTAAGGACTCTTCAAACATGCACTTTTTGCAATCTGAAACCACTGAGAAGGCACATACACTGTTGGGTTCTTAGCAAATCTCTCGATGACAGCATGGACCGAATCGTTTTGATTTTGCGTGTGCCCGGTTTCAAGATACATGTGAGTAATTACTATCTTAAATTTACTGGCACAGTATAAATAAAGGGAAACAAGGTTCTTGTCCTTGTTTTGTCCTCCGCAATTGTCACTTATGAAAACGAATTCTTTTGCTCCTTTTTCTACCTTACTCACAATAAAGCTGTAAACACAACTCCCGATTTTTGACGAGCCTCTTTTAGCAGTGCCTGCATGCCACATATAGCAGTTTCCTTCGCGAGTATTGCAGTTATAGATACTGAGATTGTAACAGTCAAGTTTCGACTTATAGTAATAAGAAGAAACTTCTCCACGCGGACACTGTAGGACCTTTTGTAAGTCAAAGCACGCTATGATAATCCTTTCAGGGTCCATCTTTCCTCTCTCTTGTTCCTCTGCCACACACTTTCTACTTTCTTCCTTGTTTCTGATGTGCTCACTGTGCTGTATAGTCAACTGTTCTTTCATCTGAGGGGTTGCATCTTCCATCGCAACACACTTGTCACATTGGTCTTTTTTGGGACGGAAAAAGCTGAGATTGAACTCATGCTGAAAAATCTCTTTGTATTTGTCGGATCTTGCAGCTTGTCTATTGTTTTCCAGGCACCACTCTCGATAAAGTCTATAAAGGTGAGCATGACTCTTGATCCCATCTTCCAAATACTGAGATTTAGATCTAGCTCTGCAGTAATGGCTTGGGGCTTTTTTCAAAAGTTTTATATGCTCCCTGCATGATTAAAGTTCTCTTATATCGGTGAATCTGCGGGATTCCTCTTTTCGACCTCTTTCATCCCTTTTCGAAGCTCCCGTACCAGGCACTTTTTTCTTCAACGAAGTTTTCACCATCTGTTCAGAAATTCCTAGCGTATTTACGAAAAACAGTCGACAGACTTTCTCAGGCTCCTCATTAATGCACAAGGAATACGCTACTGAAAACACCCTCCTCTCTGCTTTCTCAGTGTCATTGTTCTGTCCCTCTGTTCCTTCTTCATGATTATCATTATCGCTTTTATGTATCCTAGAACGTTGTTTTTGGCTTGACTTACTTGCTGAAGTATGTAGTCTCTTTGTCTATTAATATCACCCAATTCCCAGTAAGACCTGAAAATGCTTATTCGAGTCTCTTCCGGAATTCTTTCATAACACTTCATCCTGCACTTACAAGGCCCTTTCATAGTCCTTTCTGGCACAGTCTTTCCTTTGCTACTAATGTGTTTAATGCCACCATTCAACATCTTCTTTGCTATGTATCGTTTCCAGCTGGAAGGTCTTCTCTTCCTCTTCTTTCCCTGGGCAGTAGGACTTTCAGCTGTTACACTAAGTTCACCAGCAGACGCACTGTCATTTTCCTCTACTCCACTAAGTTTATTAGCAGAGGCATTCCCATTCTCTTTTATTCCACTAAGTTCAAAAGCAGATGCAGCACAAGTAATGCCTAGCTCACAAAAGTTCTCGGATTCATCCTGAATGGTAGTTTCGCTTGCACCTAAGGCAGAATCGTTATGCACAGAAAGACCTGCACTAGAGCCTTGCTCATTAATTTGAAAGAACACGTCAAGATTCAGAATAGGAGTGTCTGACACATGAGGAGCGTCAGGAATGCACTGCATCATTTCCAGGTCAAGACTAGTCTTTACCGTCAAATGTGAATCTGCACGGGTTTCATTCGTTTCAAACGAGCTACCAGCTTCTGTGGTCATGGCCCATAGCACATTCTTCCCAACTCCCCTGAGTAAATTACTGAGGTTTCTGGGGGACTCAAATAATTTGCGTTAGAGTTGCAGTCAGATTTGTTGCCAGTAGTTGTTGTCAGTGCCGAACCTGGAAAAAAAGAAATTGTTACGTCAATGTCATACATAAGTACTGTTTTTTAGGGCAGTCAAATCTTTTGTTGAAGCCCCAATAACTGCAGCAACAGTGAGTTAAATAAAATAAGCTTTTTATGTTGTTTAAATTGTTGCCAGATTTAAAGGTTGCCACGTTAGATGTTTAGAGAAAATCTGATGTCACTGTATCACAGATGTTGACAATACTGTATGGCTTTATGTTTACTATTTATATGCTGCAAATATTCAGCCTATTCAGTTCAGTTCACTTAATGCTACCAAACTCTATAAAATAAACGGGCAGTATCCAGGAAGTATAGAAGACTTATATCCAGGAAGTCTAGAAAACTTGTAAACTGCTAATGGACTTCTAAACCTATAATTCCTACTCTAAAAAATATTTAGACTGAAGTTTTTACAGCTACAAGCAACAATCTCACTCTCTTTTACAACATCCGATCAATCATGGCTCATTTGAACCTATTAACGCCACTGTCCACCAGTAATACAGGTGGTCCGGCACATTTTAGTAGTCACATCGACCATTTCATATTCCCCACTGTAGAGCTAGTGAACAGGCAGAAGGGATGATGTTAAGTTTGACCTAAGAGATTGTGTCTAACCAGTAAGACTTTATCAGTATTAGTGGAAAGGTCAGATAATACTGTAATAGTAGATCAGATGTTGTAAAATCGAATCCCTCAGTTCTAGTGGGCACAGTGCCAGTGGTGGGTATAGCTCAGGGATGGCAGCAACCATATATTTAGGTACTCTACCCCAGTCTGCCACAAATCCCAGATTTTTGGATACTCTTCGCAAAACGTTGGATATACCCAGCATTTGGCATAGATACCATATGCCAAACGCTGGCCTATTCCTAACGCTGGATACCCTATGCCAAACAGTGGATATCTGTTGCCAATAAAGTATTGATGATGTGACTGAAGCTCAAAAATGAACCGATCAGATTTCACCCATAGTGAGATAGGTGAGGTTTAGAGTGCCAACAGGTATCCAACGTTTTGCATAGGGTATCCAAAAATCAGGGTTTGTGGTTGACTGATCTACCTAGGAATGAGCTGACGTGACTGGCCAGAGTCGCCAGAGGGGACCTGAAGAAATCCACAATATCTAAGGAAAGCACAATACCTAAATGATCTACTGCCTAATGTTATAGTAACATTGAAAAGGCAAAAAAAGGGACAAGAATAAGAATCAGGCAATTTTCTCTTACCTTTCCTGGCCTTCTCTCTAGCTAGTTCCATTAGCATTCTTCCTCTATTCATTTTGCAACTTCACCCTTCCTTCATAATTGCGAATTTTTACTATAAATATTGATGATGGTGAAGGCAAACGTTGCCATCAAACTATCCCATGTCCAAAAAGACGTATCGATACTTTAGAATGGCAATATCCTAAGTCCAAACAAACCATCCTATGTCCTGCAACTCATCAAAATTTACTGCTTGAAACTAGCCCAAGTCCAAATAAGGACATAGAATAGTTTCAAGGTGTGAGAAAAGCAAATTTGCAACATAAGATAAGAAAGAAAAAGCCTTTCTAGTGGCGTAGGGCCAATTCTGACTGCAAATTTGGATTCAGCACACAATTTAGCACTAGATAGACTGAAAATCGATTTTTTCCATTTTTGGACATAGGATAGTTTGATTCGTAGCACATTTGGAGGTAGGATAGTTTCATTCCAATGTAGCGATATTATCCTCGGCATTTTGAAGAATTTGAAGATATAAATACCGTTTCTTGTGAACTGTAGGCTTATATAAAACATACCGAGATTTTAGAAAACAAAAGGACATTAAATAAATTGTAGATATGTAATTAATATAATCTACAAAATTCGTGAAATTTGACAAATATTGCAAAAGTGATTGCAATTTTTCTGCTGTAAAATTGCAAAATACTTGTCAGACGAAAGTATAACTTTCTTCTTTTTACTTCTTGGGCTAATATATTTTAGAAGATATAAAAAAAATCATTCGACAAAAAAAGGTACAAAAAAGAAAAATGGAACTGAGCAAAATAAATCAAGACCTGATAATTACAGAGCTAAAACTTAAGTCATTAATTCAGGAGCTGGAAAGTGAGTCCAATGAAGATATGAAGCTTTCTTATCTATACAATACCGAATCAATGCAAAATCTTACCAGCGATGTGTCGAACCAGAGGTAAAGAAGAGGAAGCAATTGCCAGCGCTGAAGGTAAAAGTGTTTTTGAAGAGTTTCAGGCAATTTTTTGAAATTCCTATAAATTACTTTTCGTTATAAACTTTTACTGTTAAGATTAGTCAACAGAACGTTTAGTGTTTCTGAATAAGATTCAGACGGCAATAACTTCTCACTAAACATTATTTTTTTCGTAACATGTTTTTAAACTTGATTTTAAAAACAATGAGGCAAATTTTCCCAGGCTACTAACTTTTGATGGGTAAGACTAATCTTGATGAAACTTATATATTTAAAATCAGCAATAAAATGCAATTCTTTTAATGTAACTATTGGTATCAAAATTTCATTTTTTAAAGTTTCGGTTACTATTGAGCCGGGTCGATCCGTACTACAGTTCGTTACCACGAACTGTTTGAAAGAGCGGGGCGTTGAGGAGGAAAAGCCCCTTTCATATACGGAGTAATTTCTGTTCGTTTTAAGTTTTAATGTTGCTCCTTACTTCTCATTTAAAAAAAAACAAACTTTTTTTTATTTAATAGCGTAAACAACGAGGGTTTAATGCTGTTCCTTACTTTCAGTTGGAAAAAAACTTATTCTTTTTTTATTTCATATACACCAGAACAGAATGAAATATATTTCAACTGCTAAAAGTATATAATTTCTTGTCCCTAAGGATGAATAGACTATATATGCAATCCTTATAGCTGAGTTTGAAATAAAAATATGGGAAACTTTTAAATCTGAGGAGGAGGGCAAAGACCCTATGTCTCTAAGATTTGAAATTGACTATATTAAAATTATCAATTAAAATTGCACCCAAACACATATAGATACGCCGATAGATACGCTTATGGTACTTTTTCCGAATTTCTAAGGGCTAAGAAGTATGAAAAGGGTAAAATTGTAACCTCCATTGTCGAAAATCCTAAGCCTGAGGTTTACAATCTCAGTTCCCTTAATACTTTTCATAAGCCTTGTGCTGATTAACCTAATAAGCCTAGTTCTAGCAGCAAAGCTTGGAATGTTCTATGCTAGACTAGTGGTGTCAATTCACAAAAACTTAGGGGGAAACGTATTTTAATTTTTAGAGGGGATCAATTCGTTGTTTTTCCAGCTTTTTCAATGGAAGTGCCAAAAAGGGGCATTTTTCAATAAAATCTCCTAAAAAAGGAATTCTTAAAAAATTTCTGCGTCCGCAGAAAATTGACGTGGGTGGGGGGACCCAGCTCCCTATTGACGCCACAGGAACTATCAGACAACTTCAACACCTTAAAGTTAAAAGACACAAAAAAGCTATTGATCATTTCAGCATGCTTTTCTTAGGTTTATTGTTGAAAGGGTTGTATCGAATGGTAAGAAAACTTTGAGGTCTTGGCTATACTATTGTCATAAATTTTTAGCAACTTTCAAACACTATTTTCTTAGGGGGGATTTATACCTCACAGAAAAAGCGGAAAAATCCCTTTCTTGTTCAGTGAGACCCAAGTCTTTGGGTCAAGGAGACCCTAATTTAATAAAAAAAAAGTTAAAGACCACGGGCTTTACGGAAATGGGCCAAAGACTATTATTTGTATTATCTTGAGACTAATTTACACAAGTCCTTAGACAATGTACCCTAATAAATAAGAAAAAAAAATCCAGCTCATACCAGCTCACGAAACTAGATCGGTTATTCTAAAATTCATGTATGTAAAAAAAAGAATCCCTGGAAGTTCGAGCAATTGCCAATTTTACAGTGCCATAATGGAAAAAACAACTGTTTAAGACACATTTTGTTTTAAATAAAGTGAAAATGTGGAAAAAATCGTAAAGAAGAGAAAACAAGGTTAAAAACAGCCAGTGAAAAATAGAAGAGGAACGCGCAGTTTTTATTCTATCCTGCATATAATTAAATAAAAAAAACAAGTTTTTTTAACTGAAAGTAAGGAGCGACATTAAAACTTAAAATGAACAGAAATTACTTCGTATATGAAAGAGGCTGCTTTCTTCTTTTTAAAACAGTAAAAAACTTTAGCGTAAAGAGCGGGGCGTTGATGAGGAAGCAGCCTCTTTCATATACGAAGTAATTTCTGTTCGTTTTAAGTATTAATGTCGCTCCTTACTTTCAGTTAAAAAAACTTGTTTTTTTTAAATTTAATTTCTGAACGTTTTTGAATCAATGCATGTTTTGATTTTGGCTCTCCGCAGAGGAATAACTAAAACGAAATTTGCATTTTTTTTTTTTTTTTTTGCTAAATGGCTTTTTCATAATTTTGATCGAATGATTTTGAGAAAAAAATAGAGGGGGGGAGGAAGCCTAGTTGCCCTCCGACTTTTTGGTTAATTAAAAAGGCAACTAGAACTTAATTTTTTACGAATATTTTTATTAGTAAAAGATTTACGTAACTTATAAATTAGCTTACGTAATGAACTTTTGTATTCTCATATTTTTATTACATATATGAGGGGGTTCGTCCCCTTGTCAGATCCTCGCTCTTTACACTAAAGCTAAAATTTTGTCCCAATTCATTAAGAATGATCCCAGAATCACAAAAGCCGTAGAATAAATAGTTGAACTAAAAATACTTTAGCGTAAAGAGCGAGGTATTAGGAGGAGGTGAGCCCCTCAAATGGGTAATAATTTCTGGGTTTTTTTTAAGTTTTAATGCTGTTCCTTACTTCCAGCTGAAAGAACTTTTTCATATTTATTTTTTCATTGTTTTTTTTTTTAAATAATGCTAGTAAATCCTGCGCTCCCTTCATGGAGATTTTTTTCCCCCATGAAAAATTATCGATGGAAAGTTCCCCCAGCGTATCCCCCTCTTCTCAAACCCTCCCCCCAACCAAAAAAATCCTCCTGAAAACGCCTGTACACTTCCCAATAACCATTACTATATGTAAACATTGGTCAAAGTTTGTAACTTGTTGCCCCTCCCATGGGGACTCTGGGGGAGTAAGTCGTCCCCAAAGACATAGTTGTAAGGTTTTTTGACTCCGCTGAATAAAATGGCTGTCTCAGATTTTGATCCGTTGACTTTGGTAAAATAATTAGCGTGGGAGGGGGCCTAGGTGCCCTCCAATTTTTTGGTCACTTTAAAAGGGCAATATAACTTTTTATTTCCGTTAGAATGAGCCCTCTTGCAACATTCTAGGACAACTGGGTCGATACGATCACCCCTGGGAAAAAAAAACAAAAAAAAAACCAAAAAAACACGCATCCGTGATCTGCCATCTGGCAAAAAATACAAAATTCCACTTTTTTGTAGATAGGAGCTTGAAACTTCTACAGTAGGGTTCTGTTATACACTGAATCTGATGGTGTGATTTTCTTTAAGATTCTATGACTTCTAGGGGGTGTTTTCTCCTATTTTCTAAAATAACGCAAATTTTCTCAGGCTCGTAACTTTTGATGGGTATGACTAAACTTGATGAAACTTATATATTTAAAATCAGCATTAAAATGCGACTCTTTTGATGTAGGTATTGGTATCAAAATTCTATTTTTTAGAGTATTGGTTACTATTGAGCCGGGTCGCTCCTTACTACAGTTCGTTACCACAAACTGTTTGATATTTGGGACCACACTGGATAAGCAAGACAAAACGAAAAAAACCGTTCTGCATTCTATTCTGCATATAATATCTGGGACCACATACTGAACAAGCAAGACAAAACGAAAAAAACCGTAAAGAAGAGAAAACAAGGATAGTAACAGCCAGCTAAACATAGAAGAGGACTATGCAAATGTTTCAGTTGAGACATTCCAATCGACTGTCTTCAGTGCAGAATAAGAAAAATACAGATAAAAATCCACAGGGAAATATAAATAAACAAAAACAAAAGAAAATCTTAAAACAAATAGTAAAACTAAAAGAGAAGACCCTTTCCAAATAACAGTGGAAGGTTAACTGAATAAAAATTTGATAGTGAATGGAATTTCAAACTTTTATTTTATTAAATAAAAATAGCAAATTTTTCATCTGAAAACAAGGAGCAATATTAAGACTTAAAAAGAACAGAAATTATGATGTATATAAGGGGTAATTCTCTTCTTAGTACCTCGCTCTTTATGCTTAAGTTCGATTTTTCGTTTCAGTGATTTAAGAATGACTCCTGAATCACAATGGTCGTTTAATTAGAATAATCAGCTGTTATAAAATTTCAAAATTTTTTAGCGTAAATAGCGGGTATGTCTTGTATATTGTACTTCACTCCAAGCTACTCCACTCTACTGTAGTCTACTGTACGAGTCTACTGTAATCACCAAATGCCTGGTATAAAAAAGCTGAGCTGTAAAAGCGACCATGCCCCAAAGTGAAATTCTCAAAAGAAAAATCATTTTCAAAAATATGTTCGTTTCGAAAACTCAATGCGCAGCCATCTCCAAAGGATGCAAAGATCATCAACATTGATCTGGCAACACTGACTTCAAGCATAGTGTGTGGCTCTAACTATTTAATTACAACGATGCTTGGCTGTGAAAAATTGAAGGTTTTTACCATTTCCAACTTGTACATGTTAGGCCTGAAAATTGTTAAGATAATGTGTAATAATTGTTAGATAATGTGTGACATAAAAATTGGAGGGCAACTAGCCCCCCCCTCACGCCCCTTTTTCCCTAAAGTTTTCGGATCAAAATATTAAGGTATACATTTTATTCAGCATAGTTGAAGGATCCAATAACTATGCCTTTGGGGATAACATGATCCCCCACAATCCCTTGGGAAAGAGCCGCAAGTTATGAAATTTGCCCATTGTTTATGCATAGTATTTGTTATGGAGAAGTATACAGGCGTTTTTCCGGGAAGGGGGATATTTTCTGCTAAGACGATTTTGCAAGGAGAGAATTATCAGTAGGAAGGGAATTTTCCGGGGGTGAACTTTTGGTGGAAATTTCCCACAGATGGGGAGCCAGATTTCCCAGCATCATTTGAAAAGTGATCAAGAATTAAACTAAAAAAAAATATTTTTCCAACTGAAAGTAAGGAGCAGCATTAAAGCTTAAAACAAACAGAAATTATTCCGTGTACGAGGGGTGTTTCCCCCTCCTCAGCCTCTCTTCGTCCGCTAAAGTTTGGCCTCTGTCTCAATCCTCAAAAGAACGACTTCTGAAACACGCGGACCATTTAATTAGAATTAATTTTAGAAGCTTTTTCCACAAGACAAGTTTTTTAAAGAAAAGTAAAGAGCTCCATTAAGCCAAGAATGAGCAAAAATAAAGTCAAATAACCAGCAAAATAATGCTTATTCCAAAAATATACGATTAATTAAGTTTAGTACTGCTGATCAAAAGCTATAATCCTGAGAAAATTTACCTGATTTTTGAAATAGGAGGCATGTTAGAAATATCCCCAAAAAGTCAATTAACCTTAATAAAAATCATATCATCACCACGTAGCGTATGAACGATTACTACTGTATTGGTTTCAAATGCATCTGCAAAAATCTGGAGTTTTTTTATATTTGCCAGAAGAACGATCACAAATGCGTCTTTATTCATTTTTTTTTTCTGTCGGTTTGTTTTTGTTTTACCTTAAGATGGTCGTATCGAACTAATAGTTCTATATTATGAGGAGAGAGCAAATTCACACGCAAACTGGAGGTTCTAGTGTCCTTTTTAAGTGACCTAAAATATTTGAGGGCAACTATCTCTCCTTCACGCCCCTTTTTCTCCAAAGTCTTCTGACCAAAATTTTTAGGTAGACATTTTATTCAGGATCATTGAAAGATCCCATAACTTTGCCTTTGAGGATAAAATGATCCCCCACAATCGCTGGGGAAATGGCCATAAGTTCCGAAAATCACCATTGTTTAAGTATAGTATTTCTTATGGAGAAATATACAGTCATTATTCCGGGGAAGGGGGATATTTTCTACTAAGGTGATTTTTCAAGGAAATAATGTTCAATGGGGAGTTAATTTTCCAGGGTTGAACTTTCTAGAGGAATTTCTACCACGGAGAAATTTTCAGAATTTCTATACGAAACATTGGTATTATTTTCTTTTTGCCGACTTGGCTGTAAATGTGGAGATGTTCCAGGGGAATTATCAGGGGACATTTTAGCCGAGTCAGAGCTGTCTGGAGTATCCTTTTGTGTGAGGAGGTATATTTAGGATACATTTTCCAAGACAAATTTTCTGTGAAAGAACTTTTCTATGGGGGAGTTCTCAGCGGAAGCAACTCTCCACTGAGGAGAGGAATTTCCAGGTAAAATATCTGAGAAGGAGGGATTTCTTGCAAAATTTAAATAACGATCAGAAATCAAACTTTTTCCAAATGAAAGCATGCCAAAGATATTTTTTCAGGCAGATTCGGCCGCAAGAAATTTTCTGAGGGATTTTTCAGCAAGGATGGAACTATTCGAGAGGATTCCAGGGGTGGGAGTTTAGTTTACATTAGAGAAAATTTCATTTGACGAATTGGATGTGGTGGGTTGAAATTTTCCACGGAGGGGGAGCCGGATTTCCCAGCATCATTTGAAAAATGATCAGAAACTAAATTTAAAAAGCAAGTTTTTCCAACTAAAAGTAAGGAGGAGCATTAAGACTTAAGACGATCAGAAAGTATTTCGTATATCAGGAGGGTTTTCCCCTCCTCAATGCCTCTTTCCTTACACCAAAGTTTGACTTTTGTCCCAATCAATAACGAACGACTTCTGAAAGACACAGACCATTTAATTAGAATTAATTTTGAAAACTTTTTCCACAAATAAGTTTTTCAAAGAAAAGTAAAGAGCTCCATTGAGCTAATATTGAGCAAAAACAAAGTCAAATTAACTTCAAAGCATAAAACTACCACAAATCACCATCAATAAATAAATAAAACTCAAAAATAACAGAAATTACAATAAATAGGTCGAGTCACACTCAAAACGAGAAAAAATTAACATGAGTAGGGTTGATTACCCCTATGACTTCTCAAGACCAGAACACAAATTGTAGTTTACTGAAAAAAAAAAAAAACATACAATGACCGTGGATTGTCAGTTAAATTGACATATACTGAGATTTCTTCGTTATGGTTTTGATAATTTTCCATTTATGAAAGTAAGAAAGGTGAAACATTTCGAACGTATATTGTTTTCAGTAAAGCGCAAATTGTGTTCTGGTCATAAGAAGACATAGAGGCTATGCTCTTTGTATACGATTAGAAGATTATTTGACTTGATTTTTGTTCATTCTTGGCTTAATGGAGCACAATACTTTTTTTTGATAAACTTGTCTGGTGGAAAAAGTTTTTAAAATTAACTTATTTTCGTTTTTTATTGACATAGTCTTTTTCATGGAAAAAAATATTGCATCAGTTTTCTTTTATGAGAACCCATAGTATGGGCCGCTATTTGTATGTTGGAGAAACTTCTTCAACAATTTTTAATCCTGAAATAAACAGTATTTTTTACTTTTTATAGCTTCTGAAGTTGACGTGAAAAATAAATCTTGAATATCATTTCCAAAAGGTTCTATCTATGCTCTTTGAAAAACTCAATACACTTGCACTCTTTTTATTAATTTAAATTGTAAGAGCAGAAGTAGTAATAGGAGTATCCACATAAGTTTCAACTTATTCCCCCAGTGAGAAATGAGATATACATTTATTAAAAAATAAAACAAACATTATTGGCCATTCACCTGCCAAGAAAGGCAATAAGCTTAGAAGGGCAAGCGAGGTTATCACCCTCAGCTAATTAAAATCACATTTATATCGCGCTAGTCAGCATTCAAGAAACTCAGCTGGTGAAGGAAGAAAGGAAAATTGAGAAAAAGGAAAAGACAAGAAGAAGACAGAGAACAAAAAAGTTAACAGCAAAAAAAATCAGGGAAATGCCCTGAATAGAATTACAACCTGGAGCAGGCTTTACATCAAAATCACTCACGAGATATGAGAAATTTCTTTGCCCGTGACTTGAAGGCCGGAAGACTAGGCGCACTTTTCATACACTCGAGCAATATATTCCAAACATGGGGACCATAATGGCGAATCACAAAAGATGACCAAGTGGTACTCCTGAACCCATGAGTAAAGTTATCAGATTTTCTTGTAATATGATCATGACGGTCTCTATTAAAAGTAAAAAGATTTTAAAAAGCAGGGGTGATTCAAATATTTATACGAGAAAATCACGACATGGTTATCTCGAATTTGGGATACATCCATTAACTTATTCTTTTTAAAATGCTCATGAACAGGAACCTCATCAAAATCATGAAATTCCGATAATAATTTTACAGCTCTATTCTGAAGTTTTTGTACTCTTTTGAAACATGTTAAAAAATTACTTGCCCATATAGAGCATCCGTAGATAATATATGGACAAAATATAGAAAAAAAAAAATCATTTTTAGAATCTTTTTAGGACTAGATTTTTATTTCTTCGCATCACCCCAAGACCTCTGCTTAGTTTTTCAGCTATCGCACTTGAATGGATTTTTCCGCGTCAGGTTTTCATCAATCGAAAACCCCAGATACTTCGTTGTTGCTACTCTTTTTATCATATTTCCTCGAGCCGTGATTTGATAATTTTCAGAACTTGATGAAAGTCTAGAAAATATCATGAAAATAGTTTTAGGAAAGTTTAGGGTTAACAGATTTTCTTGAGAAAAAGCTAGAAATTCGGAGACCGCATTATGAATTTTATTATATAAAACATAAAGCGAATGCCATGCTAGAAAGAGCTAAGTGTCATCTGCAAACAGGATGACACCAGCCTCCAACAGGGAATGCTTCACTTGATCATTGAAAATGATGAAAAGGAGGGGTCCCAGGATTCACCCTTGTGGGACCCAAGACTCTATTTTCTTTTTTGAATATAAAAATGATCCATTCTGTACTATCTGAAACCGATTGTGTAGATATGGTGAAAAATCTACACAATAGGCTTGAACCCTTCATCCCAATCGATTCAAGAACTTGAATTAGCTCTGAGTGATCCACCGTATCGAATGCTTTTCTTATATCCCAGAACACAGCTTCGGGCATGAGACCAGATTCAAATGCATAATTAATCCAATCAACCAGTTTCACAACTGCCATATCCGTAGATAGCCCTTTTCTGGAGCCAAATTGGTTTTCTATTAGAATTTTATTCTTTTAAATATCATAGCTTAACTGGGCATGTACCACTTTCTCATATAACTTAGAGAAAAATAGGAGAATGATATAGGTCTTCGATTCAGTGGGTCATCTTTTTTCCCTCCTTTATGAAGAGGAGCCACTCTTGCAATCTTTAGTGCTCCCGAGAAGACTCCAAGACCCAGAGAAAGGTTGATGAGGTGCGTCAAGACAGGTAAGACACTCGTTTAAAGACAGTCATTCTCGATATATTGCTGATGTATCTTCTTGGCAACCATTTAACACAATGTCTTTTGATTTATTTTTAAAGCAACATGTAGTTTTAAAGCTTAATTAGCCAATTGCATCATTATGGGGGGCTTGACATACCTAATATCCCTGAAGACATAGTCGCTGAACCGTTCTACTATGCCGAAAAAAAATGGCTGTCTCAAAATTTTGACTGGATGTGCTTAGAAAATAAATGGGCTTGAGAGAGAAAGAGAGAGAGAGAGAGAGAGAGAGAGAGAGAGAGAGAGAGAGAGAGAGAGAGAGAGAGAGAGAGAGAGAGAGAGAGAGAGAGAGAGAGAGAGAAGAGAGAGAGAGAGAGAGAGAGAAGAGAGAGAGAGAGAGAGAGAGGAGAGGAGAGAGAGAGAGAGAGTAGTTTATTATTAAATGCAAGACAATACAAAATACAATTCAAAATTTAAATACAATACACTTATTACAATACACTTAATTCCCCTCGAAAGGCTCCATGGCCAGGGATACAAGGGGGATAAAAAAAATACAAGCAACAACTACAATAAAAGTAATATTTATATATATATAAGGTGCATTCAATATAAGCAACAACTAGAAAAAAAATGTTATTCTATTTCATTCTTTATTAAATGATCCTTATAAAGCCTTTTAAAAGTCCCAAACGAGTGGCATCCTTGTACTGAAGAAGGTAGTGAATTCCAGACCTGTTGATAACCAATGAGGGGATTGAAATCTGATCGAATAGTAGGGGTAGGTGGAATGTAGATATAATTTGAAGAACGAAAGCTATATGGAGCTAAATGAGAAATAAACATAGGAGTTTTCCGAAGAGATTTTGGAAGATTGCCATGAAGCTGATGAAAGACAAAAGAAGCAAAAGAAATAATGTAAACAGACCGTAGACTTAAGAGCGGCGTTGGTGAGGAACGGTTGGTGTCCGTAATCAGACGCCTTGCTTTATTATACATGACAGAAAGTGACCGCAGCGTAGACGGAAAAGTAGACATCCATACAATGGGGCAATAAGAAACATATGACTGGACAAGACAGAAAAAAAGAAGTTTCAGAATAGATCCAGGAAATGTGTGTCTAAGTTTTCGAATGATACCCAAACTCCATAAGATCTTAATCCTAGTCATGGCTATATGGTTTCTGAAGGAAAGATTCTCATCAAGTAGGATACCAAGAAACCGGACTACCCAATTCTCTGGTCTACACAAGGAGCCTTGTGACACCTGAAGGTGTGTAAGCTGAGGAAAAGCTATACCAATTCGAGAAAAATTAGAAAATGAGACTTACCAACATTCAAGACCAAGTAATTTGCAATAAACCATGAAATAACTTTCTCGAATAATGCCACAAGATTAGACTTGATATCACATTTCGTCCTCCCAATGGTCCCAAGAGTAGTATCATCAGCAAAAGCAACAAGAAAATCTTCGTTAGAAGTAGTATTGGAATACGACACAGCTTGCAGCATGCCAGAGGCATGGTGTTTTTTACCACCGAAATCAGATCATTAACATAAATCAGAAATAAAATGGGACCAAGAACAGATCCCTGAGGGACGCCATAACATACTTCAGGAGGGCTCCGGGAAAGCGGATAGATTGAAATAAGCCTACCAGAAAGATATGAATCAAACCAAGAAAAAGTGTTTGATCTTATACCAACATGCGATAATTTACAAAGAAGAATCCTATGAGTCGAGGAATCAAAAGCTTTACGAACATCCAAAAATAAAGCTGCCGGGATATGACCAGAATCTATTACCGAATGAATGAAGTTCGAGAAAGCTGCGCAAGCCTGCTCCGTAGAGTAACTCGCTTGGAATCCAAGCTAGAAATCATGTAAAAAATCTTATGCATCCAGAATACTAAGAAGCCTGGATAGCATAGCCTTCTCAAAAAATTTTGCTGAAGACAGATAGGAGAGAAATTGGCCTATAATTAGCAGGAGCACTCCGAGAACCACCTTTACATACCACTATAACCTTAGCTCGCTTGATAGATTCAGGGAAAATTCCCTTCTCGAAAGACAGATTAACAAGCTTTGTCAATGGTGACAGAATAGCAGGCAGAATGGCACGGATAACCCTTATAGGAATTTTGTCTGGTCCTGAAGAGGATGATCCCTTAAGAGCATTCACGATACGATCTACCTCAAATTCAGAAACAGAATTTAAGACCATCGCCTTTAAACATGAGGGTCTAAGATAGGCTCTAAAATCGCAACGAGAAGATGCAGAGCTCGCAGAGGAAGCAGTTGCCTTCCCTATATTAACAAAATAAGAGGTAAGCTCTAGTTGAACATCTGCATCTCCTTGGACGGTTCTACCATCGAGTATCACCGTTGATGGAACTGAAGGCAGAGGAGGAGTAGGTCTAAGAACTGAAATAATTAAATGCCATGTCTTCCTAACATCTTTCCCACATTCATAAAATTTCCTATAATAATACTGAGACTTTGCCTTCCAACACAGAGAATTAAACATACTCCTATAGGCCTTGAATCGTTCGAGATGAGCTTCAGATGATGAAGCCTTGTAAAGCTTCCACAAATAATTTTTCCTTTTCCAGCTTTTATGGAGATCTGAAGTCATCCATGGATTCAATGGTGCTATCCTTTTCGAAGTATTGGGTGCTGGACCCTGCAAATTTCCAGGATTCCTTCTTTTACTGAATCATAAAAGGAATCAAAAGAGCGGTCAAAATTTTAATCAGAAACCAAACTATCCCATGGTAGATCAGCCAGACGAGAATTAAGTAGACTTAGCTCAGTATCACCATAACAGAAAAATGGGAGATTAGATGGTGATGCTGTACGCTGCACTTGATCAGCACTCTTATATCGGGAAATAGCGGGAAAATGATCAGAAATACCACTAACCAGCACCAAATAAACTAAGAAATGTAGTGACGAAAAAATATTATCAATAAGACACGCATGCGTGTCAGTAACTCGGGTTGATATACAAACTGAAGGTAGAGTACCCGAAGAGAGCATCATTGATAAAAAAAAATCAATAGTTGAAGCAGAACTTTGATCCAGCAGGTCGAGGTTAAAATCACCCATAAGGATAAGTTCATAGGGATGTTTTTGGACTGAGTCCAAAACTTCTCCAAGAATTTTCATAAACTTGAAACCCACTGGGTCTATTCCTATAAGAAATAAACCCACTGGGGGACCTATAAACTAAACCCACAACTAAATACTTTCGCATTGATTTAATCTCAATAAAAAGGGATTCAATGATTCCTTCCTCACTTCTGCTTAATATGCAAGACAATCAGCAATATAAAGGACAGGGCCACCTCTCGCCATCTATTTCCGATTCAGCCTCTCCATCCTATATCTTGGAGTATCTAAAAGGATATCCTTTTTCGAATCCAGGAAAGTTTCACATAATCCTATAACATCAGGAGCTCCACCACTTTGATCCGTTTCAGCTCATCAAAAGACGAGCAAAGTCCCTGAATGTTAATATGAAACCCAGAGAAAATATTATCTCGTTTAAAGGAGGCAGAACCATTTAATTGCGAAACATACTTACTTTTATAAGCCGAATTAGAATCATTATTCTTCTGATTTCTACTTCCAGTTGAATTATTAATTATATTTTCAATACCTAAAGGATTATTCTGTAATTCAAGTAAACGTTCCCCCAAAGAGTTAGTACCACCCTGGCCACTAATAAAAATCGCCAATTTACTCATGGTGGATGACAGTTCCCCTCCACGACTAAACCCACCAGACTACAGGTATAAGGAAAAAATATAAGGAAAAAAAGTAAAAAATAATATAATCAAGGTAAGGATAAATAAGAATTATATAATCAAGGTAAGGATAAATAAGAATTATATATTCAAGGTAAGGATAAATAAGAAAAAGCAGGGTAAGAGAAGAAAAAAGAAACAAGGAAAAACTAAGAAATAAACTATTAATCAGCACTGGAAATATAGACCATTCTTTCATAATCACAATAATAATATACGGAAATAATCAGTTTGCGAATCACTATCAACGCAAAAAAAAAAGAAAAAAAAATTTCTTCATGGGGGGGGGGTAGCCAACGAGACAAATCAGAAAAAATACAACGGTAAAAGAAAATAAGCAAGATAATTCACAAAAAAAGATCAAACAACGAAGACAAAAGAACGAAGACTACAATCGAGAAATAAAAAAAAATACTGATCTAGGAGGTGTCTTCAACCTCCCAAAGCCTCCTAGAAGTAGCTTCACCTGGTAGGCAAGCAAAAATACGGCCTAGGTCTGACCAAACGTTCTTTGCTCCGAACTTATCTCTAGCATTGTCCAGGATAATCTTGGGCTCCTTCGTGAGATATTCATTTACAAAAACACCAGATTTTGCTAGCTTAGACTTCGCTTTAAAGTTAATATGCGCAACATCTTTGTTAGAAAATTTGAAAATCACAGGGGCAACTTGACTTTCATCTCTAATCTGAGCTGTAGGGCTGGGTAAACGAAAACGTTGTATAGAAAAAATTTAATCACTCATAAGAGCACTCAAGCCCATCTTATCCTTTATAATATTATGCACTGTTACTTTAAGGTCAAGACCAGGGGCCTGTTTGACCCCTACAAATACAAAGGAATCAAGCTGAGCTTCTTGTTGATATTCATCAAGTCAATCTTCCGTTTTTTAGTACGGTATTCAAGCGACTCTATTTGAGCTCTTAACCCCTTAAGTACTTTGCCAATCTTATCGAATTTTCCATTGTATTCTACTGACAATCCATCATAAACTTGGGATATTATCTGTTCAGCGGTACCTGGGTTGATACTATTTTTTTGTGCTACCTTTGCTGTGACCAATTTCCTGATGTATTTGAGCATATTTTGCTTTGTCTGTGCTAACTCTTGTTCCGTAGAAACTAACTTTTCAACAAGAATAGCTACCGATGATTTTTTGTAATTTAAGCCAGTTATAGCGGAGGGAGCTTTTTTTGAATACTGTAAGTAGATTTCCGGGAAAATCTCCAGTTCTTGAAAAGCCTTAATAACACTCCGTTCTGTTTTCTGTGATGCTTCTTTAGACTTTTCCGCATAGAGAACTAAATTTACTTTTAAAACTGTCTGAAGATCGTGGGATCCATAACAAAAAACTAGAAATTCTGGTACTTTTTCTAATTGGGTATTAACGTCTACAATTCTTACAGGCCAAAGTGGGTAATTTCTTAATTTTGCCAACGCCAAGTCCCCTTTCTTGAACTTGCTCTTTTTAAACTTCGGAACTGGCTAACTTAACTTACGAAAAATAAGAAGTCAAGTATCAAATTTCAGACCTGCTAGAAATTTTTGCCGTACTCTTATATCCAAAGCTGCTATCCAGTAAACCACAAAATAGTCAATAAATAACATAGTCAATGTGTTATTTCAACTTAATTAATAACAATGTGTTATAACATTGTATTAAACAGCAATCCAGTTCAAATACGTTAATTAAATATAGCCAGAAACTGGTTTTTCACATAGATAACTCTCCAAGTACGCAGAGATGTTCACTGAATGAATGCTACTAAAATACTGAAATAGTGAAATACTGAAATACTGAGAGAAGGGCTGCTTGCTATCCAATCTCTTGTAAACCAGACACTAGCACTGTGACTGGAGTGCAAGGAGGAGGATTTCCCCATTTATATATCTAGTAAAAACAAATTAGAGGGGTGGGGTTTATTCTCCCTCCGATCACTCTGAATCTTAAAAAGGGCACCAGAACTTAAGTTTACCAATCCAACGAGCCCACTCAGGTGTTATACGATCACTCTTTCTACATATATCTTATATACCCCCTGGGCATGACTTACCTTCCCCTGAGGGCTGTAGGGGGAAGGTTGTCATACTCTAAGACATAATTTTTGGTTCTTTCAATCACTTTGAACATAATGGCTATCTCAAAATTTTATTTGATGTGTTTGGGGAAATAGTGGGCGTGGGAGGGGGGTTATTTGCCCTCCAGTCACTTTTGACTATTAAAAAGGGCACTGGCTCTTTCAATTTATAATCGAACGAGCTGTTTTTGAATTGTCTTTGACAACAAATGACCATCTCAAAATTTCTAGCAGATACATTTGGGAAAATACAAGGTGTTTGGGGGGATATCTACTCTGATCCCTTTGAATATTAACAAAGGCACTAGAACCTCATATTGTCAATCCAATAAGCCCCTCCAAAGTTTTAATGATCACCCTTTCCATATATACCTTATAATACCCCCAGGGCATAGCTTAGAACCCTTGCCCTGAGGGCTCTGGGGGGAGGGGCTCTGGGATTATGTCATCCTCAAAGACATAATTTCCGGACCTTTAGATCACGTTGAACAAAATGGCTATCTAAAACTTTGGATTGAATGGGTGTGGGGAAATGGTCGGTTTTGGGAGGGGGGTTAGTCGCCCTCCAATCTTTTCCGGCTGCTAAAAGGGCACTAGCCCTTTCAATTTTCAGTCGAATGAGGTTTTTTCAAAGTTTCTAAGACAACAGATGGCCATCTCAAAATTTATATTAGATGCATTTCGGGAAAATACAAGGTGTGGGGGGTATCCACCCTTCGATCGCTCTGAATCTCAATGGGGCACTAGAACTTTTGATTAGGAATCCAATGATCCCCCTCCAAAGTCCATACGATCATCATTTCTATGTATATACCTTATATGACCCCAGGGCATAACTTACAACCCATGCTCTGAGTTATATAGGGGGTTGTCATCCTCAAAGACATTATTTCCGGAATTTTCAACTACGTTGAACAAGATGGCTATCTCAAAATATGGATTGGATGTGTTTGAGGAAATGGTGAGTGTGGGAGGGGGGCTAGTTGCCCTCCAATCATTATCGAATATTAAAAAGAGCACTAGCCTCTACAGTTTCCAATCGAATTTGCTCTTTTCGAAGTTTCTTTGGCAATAAATGGCCATCTCAAAATTTCTATCCCATGCATTTCGGAAATATACGAGGTGTGGGGGTTCATCCACCCTCTGATCACTCCGAATCTTAAAAAGGGCACTAGAACATCTGATTTCCTGTCAAACGGGCCCATTCCAGAGTTTTTACGATCACCCTTTCTATACACACCTTACATTCTCCAGGGCATACCTTATAACCCTTACCATGAGGGCTGTGGGGGGGGGGGGGGGTTCATCCTGAAAGGCATAATTTCCAGATCTTTCAATTACTGTAAACAAAAAGCTCTCTAAAATTGTTGATTGGATGTATTTGGGGAAATGATGGGCGTGGGAGAGGGGTTAGTTGCCCTCCAATCAAATTTGACTATTGAAAAGGGCACTAGCCCTTTCAATTTTCAATCAAATGAGCTCTTTTCGAAGTTTCTACGTCAATAAATCGCCATCTCAAAATTTCTACCAGACGTATCTAGGGAAAATACGAAATGTGTGTTTGTGTGGGGGGGGGGTCCAACCTCCGATTACTCTGAATCTCACAAAAGGCACTTGAATTTCTGATTAGCAATCTAATGAACCCCCTCAGAAGTTTATACGATCACCCTTTCTATATAAACCTTAAATGCCCCCAGGGTATAACTTACAACCTTTGCCCTCAGGACTCTGGATGGGGTGGGGGGTGTGTGTTATCCTCAAGACATAGTTTCCAGATCTTTCAACTACGCTGATCAAAATGGTTATCTCAAAATTTTGATTGAATATGTATGGGGAAATGGTAGGCGTGGGAGGAGGGTTAGTTGCCCTCCAATCACTTTCGACTATTAAAAAGGGCACTAACCCTTTCAATTTCCAATCGAATAAGCATCTTTCGAAGTTTCTACAGATAACTCCTTCGATACGAAGCGCCCTGGTCTAAAAAAAATGAAAATTAATAAATAATACATTGTGCCCACATTGCTCTTTACTTAGGCAGCCCTATTGCGCTGCTTATGATAACAAATTTTTTAAAAGTGCTAACAAGCTTCTGCTTGAACAGCGAGGGATTGATGAGAGAGCAACTCCGCACTTGTACGAAATAAAATTAACTAAAGCCCATACTAACAAAAATAAAGTATATGGTTCTTGAGAACTCTGATTTTACATTTTAAGTGTATTTGAACCTTAACCTTCAAAAATATAGTTTAATTTTTTGGTCTAATTATAATTTTTGTTACCTAATTCATTTTACTTCAATTTTAGTTTATTTTTCAGTTTGAATTTCTTCAGTTTAAATTTTTAGCATAGTTTTGATTATTTTTAGTTTACTTTTTAATTTAGTTTAATTCAGTCAATTTTAGTTAGTTTTGAAACCTTCAGTTAATTTTGGTTAAAATTAAAAGGATGATGATTTTTTCGCACAAAACATTGTTTATTAAAAAATCGTCGATTCGAGTAGCACGAATGTTTCAAGCGTCAATAATTAATCAGTATTTCTTTTGTTCTAGAGTTGCCATTTTACTCATTATACAAAATCTTGGGGCATGACAGATTTCAATCTCATTCCAAAAGCAACAAAAATGGCTTTCATGGTCAATATTATGCCGAGTATTTAACTAATTTTATATAGCTACCTATTTTATTATAGTTATAATCAGTTTGAAAAAGACTTTAACTAAACTTTATAAAATTTCATTGGATTTATTGCTTCTCCAGTGTCATTTAGGTAATTAAATCCATTTGATTTGCACAGTTGGATTATTTCAGTTTTTTTAAGCAATGATATAAATACTTTATTAGACATTGCTTATCAGTGTATATGCTAATACTATCATATTCATGGGAATCATAGGCTTAGAGTCAAACCACAGAGTTTTCTTCTAAAATATGCTATGACACAAACACTTTTCATTCTTTTGGTTAGTAACTTTTACTATTTCCGATAACTGAAACTCTAAAATAAAGAATTTCAATAAGGTTACGTAGAACAAGGGAAGCAGCTTTGTATGGTGACTCGCGAAAAACCAAATTCTGAATAAAAATTTAGATTAGAATTAATCATCAATATGTATGAACCTGAGAATGTTACCTGAATTTTGGAAGAAGGAGGAAAACACCCTCTAGACAGAAATTGATCTATAGCCTAAAATTTGTTTCAAATTCAGCATGCAAGAGAACCACAATACTAAGCTTTCAATTACGTATCTGCAAAAATATGATATATATTTTTTTAAGCTGTTCAAGGACGTGTTTTTATTTATTATTAATAATAAACTTCTTATGAAACTATAGAAGAGTGCAAGTTCTACAAAATAAAGCTGTTAGAACAATCGGTAGGTATGTCTAGGATGTAGATGACACCTGTGCTTGTTTTTGGTCCCTGAAGATCCTTAATGTCAGTCAGATAAAATATTTACCAAGCCAAAGTATTTGTGTTTCAGTGTAAGAATGGTTTAACCCCTGATGTTTTTTAAAAGTCTTTACTAAATCAATTGTGACCTGCATAATTATGGAACCAGGCAAAGTGATAACATAAGTGTTGATTTGCGCCATGGTACCAGGTCTTAATTTTCAATGAAACACCTGTGTCCATCTGTATGGAACGAGCTATCATTGAGTATTAGGGCGGCGGAACACGTACCTTAGTTTCAACAGAATTTAAAATTTTTTATTATGGCTGGTAGGCTGAGTAGGGGAGGAAGAGGAGCTGGAGAGGCAAGGGCAGGCTGGGAAGATAAGGGTGGGCAGGGTCTAAGGTGGGGTTAGGAGGGGAGGGGGAATGCCAGTATTGAAGAGTGATGGAGACTGGATTTGTTATTATTATTTTTCTTTTATATTTCTATTTATGCATTAATATTCTTGACTTTGTTATTCATTTTTTATCTATTTTTTCATGTATGTATAGGTTATGGTTTGCCTATATTTGGTTTATTTACAATAGTTTTAATTAAAGAGTTCAGGTTTAAGTAAATAGTCGAGTTAATAGGTAAGTAGTTACGTGGACTTTCGCACAACCGCAAACCTTCATAGATTTTCTCCAGCGCGAAAGTGTTGTTTAATTTATCTATTTGTTTGTGAACTTATAGCTTAAAAAACTTAGCTTATTATTTTACCCCCTTTGTTTATAGTACCGAACCAATAATTATATTATATAAGAGAGGGCTCATTTGAAAGAATATTAAAATTTCAGTGTGCTTTTTACATATCGAAAGATGGTAACATAGCAAAGTGGTATCTCCTGCCGGTCCGTTTCTTTTTTTTTCAACATTAGATGTTCATCAAAGTATCCAAACTGGTATCAAAGTAACAATATTAAAGTAAAAAAAATAACAAAGTAAAGAAAGCATAAAAGTAAACAAGGCATCAAAGTAACATTAAGCAACTCGCATAACTTACAGCCCTTGCACCGTTAATCAAAGTTGCCACGTAAATAACTAAATCCAAGTATTGAAATAAACAAAGTGTGAAAGTACCAATAAACAAGTTCCATAGCTCAGAGCCATTTCCCCCAGGTAGGGGGCGGAGGATTCAACCCCGGAAGCATAGTTATTTGGTCTTTGAACTTTTTTGAACATATTTTCAATCTGAAACTTTTTACCGCATGACCTTTGAAAAAGTGGGGCGTGGGCTAGTTGCCCACTGATCCCTTTTGACTCTTTGTAAAATTAAATAAAAAAAAAAAGTTTTTTTAACTGAAAGTAAGGAGCGACATTAAAACTTAAAACGAACAGAAATTACTTCGTATATGAAAGAGGCTGCTTCCTCATCAACGCCCCGCTCTTTACGCTAAAGTTCGACTCTGTCTATCAATTCTTCTTTTTAAAACGGTAAAAACTTTAGCGTAAAGAGCGGGGCGTTGATGAGGAAGCAGCCTCTTTCATATACGAAGTAATTTCTGTTCGTTTTAAGTTTTAATGTCGCTCCTTACTTTCAGTTAAAAAAACTTGTTTTTTTTAATTTAATTTCTGAACGTTTTTGAATCAATGCATGTTTTGATTTTGGCTCTCCGCAGAGGAATAATTAAAACGAAATTTGCATTTTTTTTTTTTTTTGGCTAAATGGCCTTCTCATAATTTTGATCGAATGATTTTGAGAAAAAAAGAGCGGGGGAGGAAGCCTAGTTGCCCTCCGATTTTTTGGTTAATTAAAAAGGCAACTAGAACTTTTAATTTTTTACGAATATTTTTACTAGTAAGAGATTTACGTAACTTATAAATTAGCTTACGTAAAGAACTTTTGTATTCTCATATTATTATTACATATATGAGGGGGTTCGCCCCCTTGTCAGATCCTCGCTCTTTACACTAAAGCTTAAATTTTGTCCCAATTCATTAAGAATGACCCCAGAATCACAAAAGCCGTAGAATAAATAGTTGAAATTACTAAAAATACTTTAACTAAAGAGCGAGGTATTAGGAGGAGGTGAGCCCCTGAAATGGGTAATAATTTCGGTTTGTTTTAAGTTTTAATGCTGTTCCTTACTTCCAGCTGAAAGTACTTTTTCATATTTATTTTTTCATTGTGTTTTTAAATAATGCTGGTAAATCCTGCGCTCCCTTCATGGAGATTTTCATCCCCCATGACAAATTATCGATGGAAAGTTCCCCCAGCATATCCCCCTCTTCTCAACCCCTCCCCCAACCAAAAAAATCCTCCTGAAAACGCCTGTACACTTCCCAATAACCATTACTATATGTAAGCATTGGTCAAAGTTTGTAACTTGTTGCCCCTCCCATGGGGACTGTAGGAGAGTAAGTCGTCCCTAAAGACATAGTTAAAAGATTTTTTGACTACGTTGAATAAAATGGCTATCTCAGAATTTTGATCCGTTGACTTTGGTAAAACAATTAGCGTGGGAGGGGGCCTAGGTGCCCTCCAATTTTTTTGGTCACTTAAAAAGGGCACTAGAAATTTTCATTTCCGTTAGAATGAGCCCTCTTGCAATATTCTAGGACAACTGGGTCGATACGATCACCCCTGGGAAAAAGAAAAAGAAACAAAAAAACAAATAAACACGCATCCGTGATCTGCCTTCTGGCAAAAAATACAAAATTCCACATTTTTGTAGATAGGAGCTTGAAACTTCTACAGTAGGGTTCTCTGATACGCTGAATCTGATGGTGTGATTTTCGTTAAGATTCTATGACTTCTAGGGGGCGTTTCCTCCTATTTTCTAAAATAACGCAAATTTGCTCAGGCTCGTAACTTTCGATGGGTAATACTAAACTTGATGAAACTTATATATTTAAAATCAGCATTAAAATGCGATTCTTTTGATGTAGGTATTGGTATCAAAATTCCATTTTTTAGAGTTTTGGTTACTATTGAGCCGGGTCGCTCCTTACTACAGTTCGTTACCACGAACTGTTTGAAACTAGAAGTTCCCATTGCCGATCAAATGAGCCCTCTCCAAAGTTAATATGGCCAACCCTTCCACAAAAACCTTATATTCTATTAATATGCAACTTAAAAAAGTTACAATCCTTGCACCAGCGGCTATGGAGGATTTCTCAAGCCCCAAGTTATGATCTCTTTTGATTCTTAAAAGGGCCATAATAAATTTTGATTTCTGGTCAAATAAACTTGCTCCAAAGTTTATACGACCATGATTTCCATAGAAGTATTATATGTTAACGATAGGCTGCTAGTATAACTTACATTCCTTTCCCCCGGGCTGGGGTGATTCCAACTCAGAAGCATAGCTGTTTGACATTTGGACAATTTTGAACAAAATAGCTAACTCAAATTTTTGATCGGAATCATTTAGAAAAAAATGGCATGGGGGAATTGCTTACCGTCCGATTATAATTGATTTTTAAAAAAGGAGCTAGATCTTTCGACTCAGGTCACCGACATTTGCCACCAGGGCATAACTTACAACTTCCTCCTTGGGCTCCCCCATTACAACTTCCTCCTCCTGGGGGGTTGTGTCAACCCAGGAGTTTTTTTTATATGACCTTTGAACAAAATGGCTACCTCAAGGCGTTAGAGGAGGGGGCTGGTTGCACTCCGATCACTTTCGACTGTTAAAAAGTGTACTAAAACTCTAAATTTCCAATCAAAAGAGCCCTATTCTAAGTCTATATGAAGACTTTTTCCGTATGAAGTGCCTCGTGAAAAAAAATATATAAACAATAAAACATTGGAGTCGTATGGCCTTTACCATAGGCAACACTATAGCATTGCCTCTGGTAAGGTCATCAATGCCTACGATACCATTGAAAATCAAAAACACGGACTAGATAATTTGTTGGAATAAAAATAAGTTTTTGTCCCACCGCCTGAAGAATTAAAAGAAAAAAAAGGTTCGGCGACATATCTTTCATATATATATATATATATTTAAATAAACAATATATACATATATATATATATATATATATATATATATATATATATATATATATATATATATATATATATATATATATATATATATATATATATATATAAATATATATATATATATATATATATATTGTTTATTTAAATGGAACTACATGTCTCCTTCTATAGGGTACCTTAGACCTTGGACCTTATTTTCTTCTGTGCCACCAGAGGCACCCAGGGCATCCAGAAAGAACCACCAATCATCCCATTCGGGTTGGACTGTTGAATTGATAAACTTCAGGTCTTGCTGGTATGTGCGACGAAGTGAATAATTTGGCTTTCCTCTTGTTCGAGTTGCCTCTGGTTGCCACTTGAGTTCCGTTCTGAGGAGTCAATCTCCTGCAATATGGATAACGTGTCCGAAGTAGCGCGATCTTTGTTGGCGTAAGACATCTATTATCAGGGGCTGATGCGTGATAGAGCGAACTGTCTGGTTAGTTATGTGGTCCCTCCAGCTAATATTCAATATCCTGTGAAGACTGTTTTTCTTTAAAGCAAGAGTCCCCTTTTCTTGCTGTTGATTCAGTGCCCAGCAAGCACAGCTATAGAGGAGGGCAGAGAGAACATTACTGTTGAGCAGCCTCAATTTTAGTTTCAGGGAGTACTTCATCGATCGCCAAACTTGCTTCGTTCGATTAAAAGCTCCACTGTCATGTCCAATCTTAGGCTCTACCTCCTTTTCGCTGGATCCAGTTCGTTCGAATGTACTTCCGAGGTATCTGAATTCCACTACCTTCTCTACAGAATTATCCCCACACTTTATGCCAAGTGGTGAGTCGTTCGCTGCCATGCTTTTTGTCTTGTTCGAACTAATCTTCAGTCGCAAAAGACTTGCTTTCTCTCGTATGACATCGAGAAGTTCCTGGATCCTTTCCTTGTTTGCCCCGATCAGGGTGATGTCGTTGCCGAAATCAAGATCTGCTAGTCGTTTTTATCACATTTTTGGACCCCAAACCCTGTGCAATCTCGGACAGAATAATCAATAACAAGGACAAAATGCAAGGGGGAGAGGACACATCTCTGCTTGACCCCAGAAATGATACTGGAATATCTTGTATTTCCTTTATGGTCTGAACGCATCACTCCTTGTTTTTGTACAGTGCAATGATCAGGGATAACAGATTATCTGGAACACCGTAGAGTTGGAGGATTTTCCGCAGCGGCTCTCGGTGTATTGAGAGACTTTTTCGAAAATCCACAAACACAAGGTACATCTTTTGCCTCCATCTGCTGCATTCCTCAATCAAAATGCGCCGGACATATACAAGGTCTGGTAAAGCAAAGTCAACTAGCAGTGATCCAATTTCGTTGAATTCGCCGAGGCCTCGACTGCTAAAAACTTCCAGACAGTAGGACCTGTCGCTCCCCACTTTGGCATTCAAGTTGCCAACAAAGCAAAAGAGATTATGACTGGAGATATCTTTGATAACAGCTTGTAGGGTGCTGTAGAAACTGTCTTTTGTTCTATCATATGCATCGTTATTTGGTACGTAACATGCGATTACTGTTAGTTTGGCTTTTAGACCTTTCAGCCGTGCCTTGATGATCCTCTCATTTGTGGCTGTTCATTTAGTTAGAGCTCTAGACGTAGATTTAGATAACATTATGGCAAAAACTGCCTCTCTCTTTTTTGATGCCACTGTTCAGGATCGTGAATCCCTTTACTAGGGTTTGACAGCCTCCACCTGTCTAACGGCCTTCCGACAGAGCATGGATGTCGAGGCCGTATCTGTCCATCTCATCAAGAAGTTGTTCTGTCTTTGAAAGTTGGGCCATGGTCCTCAAGGTCCAAAAGCCAGTTTTTGTTAGACAATCCACTTTCAAAAATCGTGTCTGGGGCGGTCCGAATTTGTCATCATGGTTTCTAGGGGGTGGTCCGTAGTTGTCAGCAGGTTGCATATTCGGTATCATACTGGCTCTCAAAACTAGACGGTTCTATGGCAAATCTTCTTTCAAGGGGCAGGCAGCAAGTCTGCCACCGAACTCTCCTCCTTTTTCTAGGCTTGGGACTGGCTTCATGATTACAAGATAGGGTTAGGGTGCTATCCACTTTCTATAGGGTGGCTATTTATTATTACGCAAGTTTTCTTATTATGCTCTCAAAAAAGGATTGTTAAGCAATGGACTGTATGAAGGGGGATTTTTTTTTCGTATAAATGGTTTAAGAGGATATTGTGGGGTTAATCACGTTACAAATGAATTAAACCTTTACTAGTTCAAGGGTCATGACAACCCAAAATGCACCTTTGCTAAACAAGCTTTTTTTTTAACTGAACATGCAAGCCATAGATAATAATTGCTTTGGGTAAACTGTTATAACACTGAAATTTCACCGGCCCCTCCATAAAAATAACAGCTTTACAGTCATCGTTCGATAAAGTTCTTATGTATCTTTTAAGATAATTTTCACTTTTTCAGCATCCTTTTTATTTTTTAGATGTACAGACTGCTTTTCTTGTCCCTCCTTTTCATCACTTCTGAAGGCACCTTCTTAAAAGGAGAAGGAGCAAGCAGTGGCCCAAGTGTGATTCATTTAGTTGGTGGAGGAGGAGGAGGAAACACAGCAAGTAAGAATAAGTAAACTTTAAAAAAAGAAAAGATTTTCTTTACCGAGAATCGAAAATATTAAATAACTTTTAAGATTGAAACACTAAATAAAGCATGTGGTTTCTATTTCAGCGTGTTTGCTTTGGCTATACGCTTTTTTGTGTTCCCACTAACTCACTAAGTATTGTTGAAGCTTTTCTTTTGGATTTTCTTGCCAACGCTATCTATTATTGCAAATCAATTACTTGCCATCCATGCTATTTTAAAATTAGATTTTCAACACCATCTAAGGTACTGTTCCGAGGGCGCATCACTAGTTCTGATTGGGCAAGTAAAAGCGGGGCAGTTATCTGTCATAAACGTCATTGCACCTGTCAGGAGAGGTTTCCCATAAACTGTGGGAATCAGGTGAACGGGGACTGCCACTTTCGTTGCTAATTAGACTTCCTTTGTAGTCTAAACCTGCCCTATAAACATCAAGTTTATTAATCTTCATTGCCATTGAATATATCCTTGCTGATGATTTAAAATTGGCCACACACACCAACTTTGATCTCTTAGGAATTATTCTATAATAAAATCAGAAACGGTAAACAAGAAACATGTGTTAAATCTAGTGTTGCCGCACCTAGTGATTTATCACTATTTCTAGTGATTTTTTATGTTGCCTAGTGATTTTCTTCTTGCTGGTGATTTTTAGTGCTCTTTGTTCTAAAACTAGTGATTTTTCATAAATCTAGTGATGTTTCACGATGTAGTGTGTAGATTCATGATCCAATTGAGTAGATTATACAAGAAGCTTATTAATAAGAAAAAACACCAAATAATGATTCACTACAGTTCTTTGAAATATACCTTTGAATATACCGCCTTTGAAACTTCCGATATCCCACCATATGTCCATATCAGATATAGACCCCAGAGCTTTATCATCAAGATAATAAGCGAATCTATCGCAAAATTGCAAAAATGTTCTATACTTCCTGTTTCACAACATTTGCTCAGGTTAAATTTTTGTCTTCATATTTATGGTTTTGCTTCTCTGTAATTCAGTTCGAAAGTAGATTTTCTTCTGCTAAAACATTTGAAAGTGGAGTGAAGGGTAACTATGGATTTATCCTCTATATCTGCAAATAGAACAGAAATGGAGTCCTTGAAAAAAAGAAGGTAGGTATACACTGAATGTAATTTTCTAAATGAAAATAGAAATCCTTGAAAAAGTAAATGGGACTTTATAGGATTTGTAATATAACTAGATAGATTAAAACGATCGTATTTTGATCATTGAAGTCGGTTGGGAGTAAGGGGGGGTGGTGTGTGCTCTGGGAATAGTCTAATAGTTTTAATCTTCAATTGCAATATCTAGTCAAAACTCCAACAATTCTCCAGATTCTCTTATTTCTAATTGAAATACCTAATAAGCGCAGATAACGTCCTGTTGTTTAAGTTTTTGAATTTATGTGCAAACATATCAAGCAGTTTGTGGCAACGAACTATGGGAACGGAGATACAAGGCTCAATAGTAACCGAAACTCTAGAAACGGAATTTCGATATCGATCGATATATTACCGGCTTATTATGCTTCCAAATTTATAAGATTCATTAAGCTTGGTTTTACACAGAAAAGGCTAAGAAACTGTGAAAATCTTCCTGATTTTTGAAAGAGGGAGGCCACACCCACTAAAAGTTAAAGAATTTTTATTAAAACCAAATTATTAGATTCGGCGTATCAGAGAACCCTATTGTAGAGGTTTCAAGCCTCTATCTTCAAAAGTATTGAATTCTGCATTATTTGCCAGAAGAAAAATCACGGATATGTGTTATTTTTTTTTTTTTTTTTCCGGGGGTGATCGTATTCAACCAACGGTCCTGGTGTCCTTTTATTTGACCAAAAAGATCGGATGGCCGCTAGCCCCCCTCCCGTGTCCCTTTTCCCCCGCAGAATTAGCCATTTTGTTTAGCTTAGTTGAAAGGTTCCCAAACTATACTTTTAGATTTAACATGGCCACTTAGCCCCTGAGGATAGGTCTGGGGATGAAAGCATGGTAAAGATAATATGCCAAGGATAATAAGGATAATGTAAGATCTACGGAAACCAGTTCCATAGCCACATAGACAAATAACGGGTGACAGAATACATTGGGCTTGTATAACTTGGGCTATATATTTGCATATTAGAGGGGGGGGGTAAGGTTAGGATACTTTACCCCCTAATGTGCAAATATATAGCCCAAATTATATTATTATATAGACTAAAGTATTGTATTGTCATTATATTTTAGCATATTCTGTTAGAATCAACATAACTTTACTTCTAGGTTGTGTTTCGTATAATTAACAAGTAGCTTTTTTTTATTAGAGAAGCAATAAGACCGATGCTTATCTAAAATTAAATAGTTTTTTTAAACTGAAAGTAAGGAGCGACATTAAAATTTAAAACAAACAGAAATTACTTCGTATATGAAAGGGGCTGCTTCTTCATCAACGCCCCACTCTTTACGCTAAAGTTTGACTCTTTCTCTCAACTCTTCTTTTTAAAACATTAAAAAACTTTAGCGTAAAGAGCGGGGCGTTGATGAGGAAGCAGCCCCGTTCATATACGAAGTAATTTCTGTTCGTCTTAAGTTTTAATATCGCTCCTTTCTTTCAGTTAAAAAAACTTGTTTTTTTATTTAATTTCTGAACGTTTTTGAATCAATGCATGTTTTGATTTTGGCTCTCCGCAGATGAATAATTAAAACAAAATTTGCATATTTTTTTTTTGGCTAAATGGCTTTCTCATAATTTTGATGGAATGATTTTGAGAAAAAAGAACGGGGGAGGAAGCCTAGTTGCCCTCCGATTTTTTGGTTAATTAAAAAGGCAACTAGAACTTTTAATTTTTTACGAATCTTTTTATTAGTAAAAAATATACGTAACTTATAAATTAGCTTATGTAAAAAACTTTTGTATTCTCATATTTTTATTACATATATGAGGGGTTTTGCCCCCTCGTCAGTACCTCGTTCTTTACACTAAAGCTTAAATTTTGTCCCAATTCATTAAGAATGACCCTTGAATAAAAAAAGCCGTAGAATAAATAGTTGAAATTACTAAAAATACTTTAGCGTAAAGAGCAAGGTATTAGGAGGAGGTGAGCCCCTCGTATGGGTAATAATTTCTCTTCTTTTAAGTTTTAATGCTGCTCCTTACTTCCAGCTGAAAAAAACTTTTTCATATTTATTTTTTCATTGTTTTTTTAAATATTGCTAGTAAATCCTGCACTCCCTCCATGGAAATTTTCTTCCCCCATGACATATTCCTCGATGGAAAGTAACCCCAGCATATCCCCCTCTTCTCAACCCCTTCCCCAATCAAAAAATCCTCCTGAAAACGCCTGTACACTTTCCAATAACTATTACTATATGTAAGCACTGGTCAAAGTTTGTAACTTGTAGCCCCTTCCACGGGGACTTTGGGGGAGTCAGTCATCCCCAAAGACGTAGTTATGAGGTTTCTCGACTACCCTGAATAAAATGGCTATCTCAGAATTTTGATCCGTTGACATTGGGAAAATAATTAGCGAGGGAGGGGGCCTAGGTGCCCTCCAATCTTTTTGGTCACTTAAAAAGGGCACTAGAACGTTTCATCTCCATTAGAATGAGCCCTCTCACAACATTCTAGGATAACTGGGTCGATACGATCACCCGTGGGAAAACAAAACAAAAATAAAACAAACAAACAAATAAACACGCATCCGTGATCTGCCTTCTGGCAAAAAATACAAAATTCCACATTTTTGTAGATATGAGCTTGAAACTTCTACAGTGGGGTTCTCTGATACGCTGAATCTGATGGTACGATTTTCGTTAAGATTCTATGACTTTTAGGGGGTGCTTTCCCCTATTTTCTCGGGCCCGTAACTTTTGATGGGTAAGACTAAACTTAATGAAACTTATATATTTAAAATCAGCATTAAAATGCAGTTCTTTTGATGTAGCTATTGGTATCAAAAGTCCATTTTTTTGAGTTTTGGTTACTATTGAGCCGGGTCGCTCCTTACTACAGTTCGTTACCACGAACTGTTTGATTAAATAAAAAAAAGCCTTTTCAACTGAAAGGAAGAACCAACATTAAATTTAAAATGAACAGAAATTATTACGTATATTAGGGCGTTTGCCCCCTAGTCAATACCTCGCTTTTTACGCTAAAGTTTAAATTTTGTTCCAATTCTTTAACAGTGGCCCTTGAATCACAAAGACTGTTTAATTAGAATAAATAGCTCTTTTGAAAGTACTAAAAAAAAAATTAGCGTAAAGAGCGATGTACTGACCAGAGGGGGGGGGGGGTAAATCCCCTAGTATAAGTAAAAATTTCTGTTTGTTTTATGTTTTAATGTTGATCATTACTTTCAGTTGAAAAAGCTTGTTCCAAAAAAACAAAGATTGTTTTCTAAATGATGCTGGGAAATATGGCACCCCCTTCATAGTAATGTCCCTTCCTTCATGTAAAGATCCTTCCACGCAGCCCTCGACCTCCCCCACCAGAGAAAATCCCCCCCTGAAAACGTCTGTATGCTTACCAATAACCAAAACTGTATATAAACAATGGGCAAAGTTCATAGCTTGCAAGCCTTTCCCCGGGGACTGTGGGTGATTAGGGTCATACTCAAAGACATATGTTATTAGATTTTTCAATCATGCTGAAAGAAATGGACATTTCAAAATTGTGATCGGATGACTTTGGAAAAGAATGGTAATAGGAGGGGGCCAATTTGCCCTCCAACTTTTTCATCACTTAAAAAGGGCACTAGAACTTTTAATTTCCGTTCAAATGAGCCCTGTTGCGATATTTTAGGGCTACTGGGTCAATACAATCACCTCTGGAAAAAATAAACAAAATAAACACGTATCAGTGATCTTTCTTCGGGCAAAAAACACAAAATTTCAAATTTTGCAGGTAGGAGCTTGAAACCTCTGCAGTAGAGCTCTCTGATACGCTGAATCTGATGTTGTGATTTTCATTAAGATTCTATGGCTTTTTGGGATATTTTTCCGTTTTTTTATAAGCTAAGGCTACTAATATAAGCTAAGGGTACCAATTTGGGAAAATACAGAGAGGAAGCAAGGATTTTGTTCTATTCTCTGCATAAAGATGCAAAAAGGTATTTGTCAAAATTTCAGGGTAATTTCCGCTTGAGAATAAACAAAACATCAATCTAAATACATTTTGTCTATATCTAAGGGGATAATTCCACCCCCCCCCCTCCTAAAGGTGCCTGTAAAGAAATACAATTATTAATTACAATGATAAAGAATATTATAATTCTAGTGATTTATAGTCAAGAATCTAGCGATTTTTTTCACTGGGTGGCAACCCCGATTGAATCATGCATTGAACTTTCTTCTTTGAGAAAGAAAAGTGGATTGTTCAATAGACTTGACCGTAAAAATTGCTTGCATTTTTCCCAATGTGGAGGAAACTGTAGAAGCTAAGATAGTTTCATGGGCTCCCATTTTGTCAGCGCGACCAAATGATCGATAGAAGATTAACAACAAGGTCCAAGATATTTTACTAGCGTTTGGTATCTGTAATGAGAAAAAAGTGTCTCACTCTAGATTCGTCATATTTGAACCAGATCAATTTCCTGTGGTTCCGGGGGAAACTACCATGACACTTCCTGGTAGGCTAAACAAATATCATATAGAAATTAATGGGAAATTAATAAAATTTAATATATCCCTAAGAATTATGTATATACGATTGTGCCTACAGAGTATTTTTATGCTGTTGAACGAAAAAAAAATATTCAAAAAATCTTGATAACCCAAACAACCATGAAGACTTTCCTGAGTCTGTAGCTGACAGTTCTTGTTCAATCATTGCCACTTTAAGGCTTTGAAAGAAATAATCGCAAGTTATCATGTCTGATAAAGGTGACGCAATTGTATTTACAGAAGGTATACCAAACTCTAACCAAGGCGGAGATAAAAAAGTGAAATGTTGCTCACATTTTTGCGTTATTCGGTGTATTTTCATTGGACCATCAACTGCTGACATTTAAAGCTGTTTACAGAACTGCACTGATGTGTCTTAAATTTTGTCAACCAGATTTTTCTGTATTAAGTTTCAAACCAAGAAGCACCTAAGAAAAGTAATAGGTAGTCAAATTAAGATTGGCTATCAGCAGCTAATTGGTGTCATATGAATTTTTCACCCATTGGTGCAATAGATGCCAAGCATTTGGCCACATTGCTACTAACTGTGTTAATTTATAGAGATGCTCCTAATGCTGTGGTCTATTTAAAATCTCTAAGGATAGTCTTTGTAAACAAGTCCTGAAGTGTGCTTTATGTGACAAAAAAAAAACTACCAGTAATAGGCGTATAAGTGCCTGAGAATCAGTAGTATTACTACATATGAGTTCTAAAGAACTTCTACCTGGAAATAATTTGTTTAGTAGTAATTAAAAGACCTCTTTTGTGTCTGCTCACGGCTAATTGTGATGTGATATAACAACAGAAACATTTCCTGTCGAAAGAAGGTTTATCTCTGCAGCAGCTTGATGATGAGGTTGAAGCCATTGGTGTCCCTGCACTGTTTAGTGAGCTAGGAAGATTTTATCGTGGTGTAGCTATGCCTGCTATTGGCGAACTTAAGTCTAGACAAGATTTGTCTTCTGATTTCTTTAGGCATGTTCAACTCATAGACTGCTGTTTTCCCTGCTTACATGCCAACTGATAACTGTGTTCAAAATTCGGAGCAAAAATTTAGCATGGGTTTTGGTAAGCTTGCAACTGCTTTGGCAGCATCACAGAAACAAGTCTTCACTATTATTGTTGCAGGTAATATGAATTGTGATTTTAATTATATTAAAATTTTAGAAAAGAAATCCTTCTTAGTTCATGTCCTCAACTCACTGTCATGAATAACGACCTTGCATTTACCTACATACATGAAAGTGCATCGACATCTAATTGACATTTTGGTTTCAACAGATTGAATTGCAATAATGCAAATAGTGTTTCTGACCCCTCACCTACGTTGAATACGTTCCGTACTGGTTCAAGCAATCTTAGCTCACTCAATAAAAAGCGTTGAAAAAGGTGTAGAAAACAATTGTCTTCTTGCTCACCATTCAGTTTCTGACGACATATTGTCTAAGAATAAAATGTCTTACCACTTATTGCAAGCTAGACTGGGCTTAGCCTATACTAACAAGCATTTCTCGTTAAATTTCTACTTTTACGAAATTGTAAATGCATTGAGAGTAGCAAAAGTGGCAGCTGTACTTACAAGAAAAGTGCAGATTAGAACCAAAATACGAAAAGTGAAATGAAAACTAAAGCTTGGTAAGGCTTTTTCACAAAATTTGCAAAATGTTTAGCTCAGTGTCGGGCTCGCACTGTAAAGGTAAACAGTGCTCATGTTAAAATCAATCCCTCCCGGATTTGAAAATTTATAAAAAACAATAGAAGTGACAAGCTGTCCAATGTTCACCAAACAGGCCCTTCAAAGAAAGAGTGGACAGACTACAACTCTTCTGAGTTTTGTGCACTAAGTCCTCAGCATGAACACGCCCTTGGAAATGAGCTCAACAAGAGACTATCTGAGCCTACAGAAAGCCTTGGTTTTATTATCTCCATCTTCAGCTTGTGTGATACTGTGAATAAAGTAAAAACAGACTGGCAAGTTTGTTGTTGTTGCGGATTTAGTTGAAGGTCGAGCATTCGAATTCGGTCCGCTGCTACCTGTTGCTCCAGCAGCCAGCTGCTGTTGAGTGCATGGACCAACAAGCTGCTGGTTGATCTTAATAAATTGATGACTCTTTTTCCGTAATTTGTACCAAAAACTTAAAGCAAAGATTAAGACTAGCAGTGTGCTAGAAATTCAGCAGGCAGTTAAAATTAATTTTCTGTATCATGGTCTAGATTTGTCTTCATGAAATTATGATGATGACATTTTGAATTTATGTCTTTCTTTTTCTCGTTTTTAAGAGTAACCTTGTGTACTGAAAGGTTAATATGAGAAAACTGTCCTTCATTTCAATGAAATTTAAAATGGGTTTCTTGTTTTCAATAATGTAGAAACTGATCTTGGCCCAGATATAAAATTGGCTGACAAGACAGTAATACCTTCATCTAGTATTGTGTGTATCTTTTTCTAAATATTGGCTGTGACGTTATACTTTGTTAGTGGATGACCTTGCTGGCAAAGTTGAGAAAGTTTATGGTATGTTTGTTTCTTTGAATGGTTTATCAGTTGGAATATTCGAGCGCAGTTGTTTTCTGGGAAGGTTAAACCACATGTACTACTGCTTTCTCGATTTTGGACTCTTTTATCAGATACTATATTTACAAAAAAGATAAATATAGATACAATTAAGTACAATTTGTTCTTGTTTTTTTCTGCTTTTGAAAGTTTCTCTTGCCCCTATCTCCATGGAAATATGACAGAGTCATTAGTACCTTTTGTAACATACCTACCAGTACACCGATGTGCAGGAAAGATTAGGGAGGCTCAGTAGGAGTTTAGTCTGAAATGAATTATGGGATGTTTGCGATATTAATGTCAATTCGTTGTTTTGTGTGTTTGCTTTATTTTTTTATATTTATCTTTATATATTACTCCCCTAGTCACGTCTATGAGTGGAAAATGAAATTCGGTCATTCACAAAAGGATTGGAAAAAATGCCAGACGCTACTTGCAAAAAAGACAAAAACTGACATTTCGTTAATTATGGTTGTTGTTTTTGAAAAAGACAAATATTATAGTTCACGCCCAAAAGAAAACTTAGGGTAACGCAGCATGGCAAGGGAGTTCACAAAAGATACACAACGAATCATGTTCTTGATGTTTCCGCTACTTAAAAGCACCTTCACTAAGAAAAAAGCATGTTTTAATTCTGAAACTGAGAAATATGAGTAAGATTTAATGTGGTTTGAGGATTATTATTTTCATCACGCCATTTTTAGATTTTGTTAATAAGGCCAAAGAAAGGCTTATCATATTTTGAGTAATCTCTAAAAACAGAGAAAAATATAAAACTGTTGCTTCCAAATTGTGTCCTATGATAAACCAGAAACAAGAACCTATGAAAACCAGAAAATGTTAATAACAACGGTCATTCGAACGTCAAAACCTAGAAGATGAAATTATTTTTCATTAACTATAGCAATTGAAATTTTGGATCTGCAGTAATTGAAGATATAATAATAACGAGGGAGCGGTTATTATAGTCAATTTCAGGGTGGAAAAATACTGTTATTAAGCTGGTTTTGCGTTTAAAAGTGTCATGGAAGATATGGACGGAACTGACTTATTTAGCATCAGATAAAATGGACAAAATGTATCGAGCTGAATAGGATTCGAGCAATGCTAGATCTATCATTTTCCATCACCCAATTACCCAGCCTATTTCCTCTCCCCAAAAAAATGTAAAAAAGCAATATCTGGATCCTCAACAAGTCTAGAAAAAAAGGATTTAATTGTACAAACTTAACCAGTTCTTTCTTTGCATTGATCAAGTAAGGATGAGGTTGTTTAAAAAACTTAAAACTGGGTGTGGTTCATCTTATGTAAATGCTAGACGTTCGAAAGAAAACTTGATAATAACTTGAATTCATCTTAAAAGCCCTAATGGTTTTTATCTATGAATCCTGAAGTACTTTAGGGCCAAATTTCTAGGAGGAGGATTTCTTTTATCTTTCCACATCTATCCAGTTATGGCTATAACAGTCATTACATGCCTTATTAAGCACACAGTCAAAGTTCTTCATTTTGCGTATGTATTAAACATCCTCATGGTTGCGAGCACTGTTTCCAGAAACACATGTTATCCACATCAAAAATATTTACAAAGTATAGAAAGAAAGACTAGGAGAGAGCGGGGGAGCGAGAAACAGAGAGAGGGAGAGAGAAAAAGAAAACTAAAGGGAGAGAGAGAGAGAGAGAGAGAGAGAGAGAGAGAGAGAGAGAGACCGACAGAAATAGGGAGAAAGAAATAAGTAACCTAAAAGACATGTAAGTAACATCAAGAGGGTGGTGTTGGTTTTAGAGTTTCCTGCGAACTTTTTTTTTAATCCTTGTGATTTTGTTTGAATATTTTTAAATTGAATCTTTTTCTCGTTTCTATTTCTAATCTTAAAACTTTTGACCCTGACTTTGTCTTAATTTAACCTTTCATTTATTTTTTTATGCTGTGCGATTATTCTTCATGCTCAGTAAGCTTTACATCTAAGTTCCTTTGAAGTTCAATATTCTGTTTTTCTATGAAATTAAGTAGTAATTAAATAAATGTCCTTTGAATTTTATATTTTATTAAGGTGCTGCTTCGGTTTATGCAGCCAAAGACGCAGCAAGCGCAGCTTCTTCTGCCAAGTATTCTGCTACAGCTGCGAGCGGTAAGTATTTTTTTGGTTTAATCATATGAAAAAAAAAGCTTTTCTAAATGGAAGTAAAGAGTGACATTCAAATCAAACAAAACGGGAGAAGCTACTCCTCGACTCCTTGCTATTTACGCTCAAGTTTCCATAGTGCTTTGTAAATGCTCCTTTTTCTAATTCAACGTCACTTGTGTTAGAGCAGTCGTTCATACAGAACTGGTACAAAAGGTCAAATTCTTGCTTAAAAAGTAAGGAGTTGAAAAGGTGAGCCCCCTCATGTAAAGAATAATTGCTTTTCATTTTAAGTTTTAATGCCATTCTTTACTTTCATTTAAAAATCGTGTTTTTTCTGTCTGTTTTGTATAGCACACACAAAGGTTGCCTTATATTTGAGAAGGCTATCGCACCCTCAAACTTTACCTTGGACCTTAGACCCTCTTGTGCCACCAAAATCTTTAGTCATGCAATCCTCGCTAGTTTATCTTCCCATTTGGGTGCTGAAACGTGTTAAGATAGCGAAGATCTGAATGGCGCTGCTCGGTCAGTGTATGGTGTATCAGTGTATGGTGCAGTGATGTCTAGGCATTGCTTGTCCCATCTTCTCCCCTGATGAGGGCACTTTCTGGCCTCCGAAAAACAATGTCAAACAAGGCTATTTCATGTTTTTCGTGGCTACCTATTCGTAATTCGGTATTACTGGATCTATGGGAGTGGAATTGAGGATTCATCTTAGGTAGGATTAGTCGAACTTATTGAGGCTTGGATATTCACTGCTTTTAGGGGCCAAGTCTCGCAGCAGCATAAAAGTGCATAGCGAACGATTGCCTCATAACTCTGAAGTTTTATTTTTAATTGGACATCTTTTGCCTCCAATAGTTCTTTTCTCAGTTGTATAAAGACTATGGAAGATATTCTACCCCGATCTTTTTTGCTGCTACAGCCTGATCTTTTGATTAAAGATCCCAAATATTTGAATTGGTCGACGATTTCAAATCGAGTACAGCCTCTCTCCAGATATATCTCAGAGATATCTCTCCAGATAGTTCTGGAGAGATATCTAGAATTTATCAGAATTTTGTTTTTGTTCTTGTTGATATTCAGCCCAACCAAATCCACAGTGCCAGCTATATTATACAGCGTGACTTGTGTCGTCAACCTTGATCTCCATTAGGGGAAAAGCGTCTGCATGGTGAAGGTCGCTAACGGAGAAGGATTGACTTTGATGCCTCTAGCAGAATGCAATGCACACTTTATTCTTCAATCAATAATGAAATTGAACAGTATGGGGGACAGGACACATCTATGTCTCACCCCAAAACCGCTGTCAAAGAGGGAAGATAATTTTTCATCAACTAGTACGCAGGTACCTACTGAGGTAGTTCCTTTCACCAACTCAGTACCTTGTGAGTCATATTCTCAGAATAGGCCTTCCCCAGGCCACTCAGCGCGTACCCCAGCTGGTGAATAGGGGAACGTCCGACAGATGTTTAGGGTACCTCCACCAGGAGGCGCAGACCAAGAGGGGCCTAGTCCGTGAGGGTTCATAATAGAAAGTTGGGAACCCTCACACAGGGGCTGCAAATACAGGCAAAGGAGGAAAAATGACCCTCAGATGTACACTCGGTAGGGCCCATCAGCGTGTGGACACGTCCCATGAGTTACAAACCTTCTCCCAGCAATGAGTAAAATTGTATAGTGAAGCAGAACACCATCGCGGAAGGATCCTCCATAGGAGGGTAACTGTGGAAGGGCATGGGATCCATATTAATGGACAACGGCCTCTGCAAACTTGTTGTGTACCATCTGGTCACAGTTGCCCGTCCCAAGTCTGGATAGAGTGAAGTTAGGCGGTTGGGCGACAGGCTTGCACCCTGTTCCCTGGACTAGCTTCGGCAAGGAAAACCATCTTGCAACGACAAGCGTCAATCAAGCCTTGGATTTTCTTCCCATTTACGATGCCGACCCCGGCATGTCCCCGGATATCGTAATGACGGTGGTCGAACCATCCGAAGATTGAACCTCCTTGAAAAGAGTAGTATGAAAACTGCCACTTGGAATGTTCTGATTCTGAATTTTTTTCAGACGCTGACCTACTTCTCGCTAATGAACTCAAGCAGTATTCTACTGTTATTGCTGGTGTTGCAGAAACGCATTTGCCAGGAAAATGTGAAAAATTCATCAGCAACAACTAATGTCTAATTTGGTCGGGTACTGGCAACACAAGGAGAGCCAGTTCTTCATGAGAGAGCAAGAAATTCACTTATATCACATAACGCCATATCCTCACAGCTCACCTGAATCACCGTCGTGGAAGATTCTTTCTTGTCGTATGCTATGCGCCAACAAATGAGGCTGACCTCAATGTTATGGACCAGTCTTACACAGAACTCGCCCAACTGAAGTCTTTTGCCTCTCCCCACAATACACTGCTTCTTCTCAGGGACTTTAATGCTACCTTCAGTGATTCCACAGGTATCTGGAAAGACTTCGTGGGGGCTGTTACCGCAGACGTAGCAAACGACAATAGAAATTGTTTGCTTAAGCTATGGAGTGCTCATTAGCTTGTTATCTCCAACACAGTTTTCAAAATCCGTGAATTCACCAGTATACTTGGTATAGTGGCGATGGCGTCACAAAGAAAATGATGGATTATATCATCATAACTTGGCAATGGAGGTTGTTGGTTTTTAATTACTGTTCGTTTCGTGGCACCTACCTGGGTAATACTGATCACCAACCTTTATTTGCAAAAATTCGTCTTAAGCTGAAATTCCAGAAGGCCGACAAGCGTACTACAGTGTTAAATCTCCACAGTCTTGATACTCCTGCAATCAAAGAGTGGTATGCATTTGACATTGAAAATCGTTTTGAAAGCCTTTCCCAGCCTTTGGATATTGAACTCATGTAGGACTCGTTTAAAATTGAAGTCACCAACGCAGCTAGAACAACTCCAGGATTGCAAGTTCAGGTCAAAAAGCCTTGGCTGTCACTGAAGGCTGTGGACGTCACTACACTCCGAAGGCAGGCTAGACTGCAGGGTGATATGAAGATCTATCAACATATCAACGATGTCAGGAATAAGCTGATATATAGAAATTTCAAGTCATTTGTTGACACCAAAGCCGATGGGCTACAAGAAGCTGCCACGAGGAAGGACGTTGGAGCAGTGTACAAACATTTGCGTGACTTCTCAGGCTATTATGCTCAATCAATATAAAACGCACTATTTGTGGATGGGTTTCTCCTTGGAGATGCAGTGTCCAACCTTTCAAGGTTGAGTGAACACTTATCGCTGCTGCTGTGAAGGAATTCAAAAACCACAAAGCTTCTGGAATCGGCTCAGTTGATTAAGTTTCTCTAAGAAATATCCTTTACAACACTGTCCTACCGTCAAAATATATCAACCTAATCTGGGCCATGCATCGAGAAACTGAGAGCTGTGTGCAAGTGAACGGTAGAGGTAGCACATTCTTTTCACTAAGAACAAGAGGCAGGCAAGGCTGATCAGTTGCTCCTGAGATATTTAACTGTGTTATAGATCATGTTATGACTTGCACGACCCGGTAGTTGAGCTTTGGACTCAAGCACGGGGATAGAGTCGTCACTGATTGTGACTTTGATAATGATATAGTACTAGTCACCAACTCCAAGTCACAGCTGCTCATGGCTCTAAACACGCTTCTGGAAAAAGCTGCCAGGACCGGGGTCATCGGAAACCAAATCGAAGTGGTTGAATATTTCACTTATCTTGGTTCTATCATATCATCAGACGGCAGCATTGACCTTGAAGTTGTTGTCCGCGCGGCCAAGGTCTCTGCTGTCCTTAGTAGACAAAACCATGCTTGGAAGAAGCCAATGATCAAACGAGCCATCATAATGAAGATCCCTGAAGGGTCAGTCTATTCGATCCTGCTCCATGGAGTTGAAACCAGGCCCGCAACTGCAGCTGTCCAGTGCCGTTTCGACACTCTTCAATCTAAATAGCTTCAGGCAATCGAGCAAATCTAATGGACAGACTTCGCCAGCAATAACTACCTACAAAAACGACTTCCTAGTCACTTTTATCGCACCTGGTTGCCGAGTGGACATTTTGCTGGTTTGGACATCTTTTGCGACTATCTACTGACACTCCGGCTTGGATTATTTACGATCTTAAAGCAACCAGTAGAGGCTGGAAACGTCCAGGAGGAAGGCCAAAATTCTGGTAGAATGATAGTTCCACCAAAATTCATGAATCAGGCTGGAATTTTGCTGTCTGATGCAGAGGCCCTTGTTGAAGACCTTCCTACATGGAAAAGGCTGACGACCCTCTCGACACCACCCCGGTAAGAAGATTAAGTAAGAAAGTGGTGCACAGACCTAGACGTGACAATAGTAGCTCTAGATGAGTCGTATCACCTTCTCTGGGACACAGTCTTCCCATATCACAACCCATATAGTATTTCAAATGATCGGACAGTAAGATGTTACAAAATCAATGAAAATAGTCTCAGTGGTCTGATTACGTTTTAGGCAGTATTCAAATTCGGTTGGATGGTAAAAAACTGCCCAATGCAACCCATCCTAGGTCAAAACCCCGCCTGGTTTTGAGCATGTGCTCGTGTTGATGACTACCTGAAGTGGTTGAGGATAACAATTGCAAATGTTTTGACAGCAATGCTTATGAGAGATATCCCTCAGTTTTTACATTGAGTTTTATCCTCTTTTTGTGGAAGAGATTGGCAATAGATACTTTCCAATGATAAGCAACGCCGTAGTAATGTTATTGTAATTTTGCCGTGGACTGTGAATGAAAAGTTAAGAGCCACGTCTAATTGGAGAAAAAGCGAAGATAGTTACTCTGAGTGAGAGGCAAAACTGGCATAAGCCTTTTCATTGTATAGAAATGATGTCATCTCGCTTGCTGATAGAGAGACTTTAATCCATCTATCCTAGGGAATACCTAAGGTACTCCCTAGGATAGTATATTCCCTAGTATTCCCTAGGATTCCCTAGGATAGATTCATTCATTGAATGAATATATACTGTTGAACTAGCTCAAACAGAATATGGATGTCTTTGAGCCATTTGAAGGCAATTGAAGACCCCAAATTAAAGGTTTTCCAAGACTTAAAACTGACCATATCCACAGGACTTTGAAGGCGATTGGGCAACCGAGATTGTTCCCCCCTATATACAAAAAATTTCTCCCAAGAACCCCCCCTAGCGGAAAGTTTCTCCCGCGCAAAATTTTCCCATGGATAATTTCTCCCGGTGACCCATGGAACATTTCTCCTGTTAATAATTCCCCCATGGTGAATATCTCCTATGGATAATCCCCCCAAGAAAAAAAAAAACAGAATTCGAACCCCGCTGAAAACTTCTCAAAGAAAATTCCCCCAGAACATCTCCACATATAAAATGGAGTCAACAAAGACAAAAAGTAAGGCAATCAAAAACAGCCTTGTCTAAGAATTTAGCAAAGATCCCCCTGTGTAAAATTTCCTCTGAGAAATCACCCCCGTAACCCCCCCCCCCCAATGGAAAATTCTACTCGTAGAAAATAACCATTCCCTAAAGAAAATCCTCTTTCAAAAATATCTGTATACTTTCCAGTAACCAATACTTTGTGTAAACAATGGGCAAAGTTCAGGGGTTAAGTCATCGTTAAAGACTTATTTACTAGATCTTTTGACTATGCTGAACAAAACGGATGTCTCAAAAAGTTAATCGGAAGAATTTGTGAAAAGTGAGACTGGAGAGGGGCTAGCTGCTCTTCAACATTTTTAGCTACTTAAAAAGGGCATTAGAACTTTTGATTTCTGATCAAATGAGCCCTCTCCCGATCTTTTAGATCACTGGTTCGATACGAACATCCCTGGAAAAAATCAAATAAGCACACTGATGTGAAAATTCACATCAGTTTTTAAAAATCAAAACAGTTCATTGTAACGAAATGTAAGTAAAGAGCGACCCGGGTCAATAGTAACTGAAATTCTAAAAACCGAAATTTTGATGCGAAATTGGTTTATTATGTTGATTTTAAATGTACAAGTTTCATTAAGTTTAGTTTTACTGATTAAAAGCTACGATCCTGAGAAAATGTGCCTGATTTTGAAGAAAGGGGGAACAACCCCTAAAAGTATTAAAATCTTAATGATAATCACACCATCAGATTCAGCGTATCTACAAACTCTAGTGTAGTGGTTTCACGCTCCTATCTGCAAAAATGTGAAATTTTGTATTATAGCTAGAAGAAAGATCACGGATACGTATTTATTTGGTTTTTCCCAGGGGTGTTCGTATCGACCTAGTGACCTAAAACGCCGGAAAAGGTCACGGATGCGTATTTATTTCTTTGTTTTTTTTTTCCAGGGGTGATCGAATCAACCCAGTGATCCTAGAATATCATGAGAGTGCTCATTCAAACGGAAATTGAAAGTTCTAGTGCCCTTTTTAAGTGATTAAAAAATTGGAGAACAACCTGACACTCTCTCCCAATCTTCCGATCAAAATTTTGAGATAGCCATTCTGCTCATCATAGTTGAAAGGCTCAATAACTATGTCTTTACAACTACAGAAGAGAGAAACATGAGGACTTTTTTCCCAAGACAGTGAACCAACAAAACCTATTTGAATATTTCGGCCCTATATCTAAGGGCCGTCTTCAGCAAAGAAAATAATAAACAATAAAACACTTACAATAAAAGTTTTCGGTTAAAAATCCATTCTTTTTTTTAAGATAGCCTTGGCATCATTACTTCTTAACGAAAAGTTCGGCCAAGACTGTGTGATAAAAGCTAACATTTTACAAGCCAAAAAAGTTCATTCATTGGACTAACTATAATTATTAAAAATTGGAACAATTTCTTATTGCGATATTTGCCTTGTCTGCAGCTAATCTTGTAGTTCTTTTGGGATTGGGCTTGTTTTTATTCGTTCCTATTTTTGTTTTATTTTGAATTAGATTATTTTCTGTAATTAATTTTGTGTACATAGGGTTGAGTGTGTATTCACCCAAGTCTCTATTTAGGGATGTATTATTATTTAAGTTTCGTTTGATTTCGATTGCCTCGCGGACAGTTTGTTTGATTCCTAGGTCATTGCTAATTAGAATTGTGGAAAATGTTGAAGATGTTTTTAGTAAAATTACCGTTGCATGGGAGATAAAAAGAATCAAAATAAGATCTAAATTTTTAAGGCAACAGTGGTAATTGTATCTAAATTGGCAAAGAAGCTTTAGATTTAAAAGCATAACCCATGCTCAGTATTTAATCTAGTATCTTTCTCATTGTAGGTGCTGCTAATGCAGCTGAAGCTGCGAAGCAAGTTGTTTTGACCGAAATCCACAAAGCGCTAGCTGCAGCTCAGGAAGCATGGGACGCGGCTACAGCTGCTCAACAAGCTGCGAAATTAGCGCAAGAAGCGTCTGCTATCTCCAACTCGGGAGCCAATGTCGCCATTATCAAACACTCCGCTGGTGGAGATCATTACTAGAATTGCTTTAAATTGAGCTAGTTATTTTATAATTTGAACTTAAGCTACTAAAACCGTATTTATTTTCAAGCGCTGTGTTCATGTCAAGACAACGCTGTCAGTACAGTTTAGACTATGTGCTAGTTAAGATATCAACTATTGCTAGAAATCTTCTTTGGTTTGCCCGCGCACTACATTATTAAACAAGAGCTCATATGGAACTCGATACGACGTTGGAACCTAAAATTAGACTCGGTACTAGAGATGTCGATTTCATCGTCCTAGCAAGTCAAGAAGCAGCGAACTTGCCAAGCACTAGAAATCCCTCCAACTTCCCCGAAGAGATCGGATCCAGTCTGCTTATGTCAATCACGTATCTATAACTTGTGCTTGTTCTCGAACTCACCAATGCACTATAAATCATCCAAGTCCCCCAAAGAGAGCAGACCCGGTCCGACTATGTCAATCGTATCTAGGTGATGTGCGTGTTCTTCCCATTGCGGTTCATTCCGATCTCTCCACTCTAAACGTTTTCCAAGATTTCTGTTTCCCCCCCTCCAGCCCCCTATGTCTCCAGATCTAATCCAAATTTAAAATATGACATCTGAGACATGAGATCTTTATACATATCAAGTTTGATTAAAATCCGATCACCCATTCGTTAGATAAACGTACCTCAATTTTCATGATTTCATTTTTTTAATGTTTCGGAATTACCCCCCCCCCCCAAAAAAAAAAACCTCTAAAGAAAGCCAATCTGATCTGGTTATGCAAATCACGTATCTAAGACGTGTGCTTATTCATCCTACTAAGTTTCATCCCGATCTCTCCACTCTAAAGGTTGTCGAAGATTTTCATTTTCCCCCTCCAACTCCCCCGAATTTCACCGGTTACAGTCAGGAATAGAAAAAAAGAGTTCTTAGACACGAGATCCTTCTAAATACATACATAACACGAGATCTGATCACCGGTTCGTAAGATAAAAATACCTCATTTTTTTAATTTCTCCGAATTTACCCCCCGATGTCGCCAGATCCGGTCTGGATGTAAAATAATGACTCTGAGTTACGAGGTTCTTCTAAATATCAAGTTCTTTTAAATATCTGATCACCCGTTCTTAAATTAAAAATGACTCAATTTTTCTAATTTTTTCGAAATACCCCCCATCTTCCCCAAAGAGAGTGGATCTGTTCCAGTTAAGTCAATCACATATCTAGGTCTATTGCTTATTCTTCCCACCAAGTTTCATCCCGGTCCCTCCACTCTAAGCGTTTTCCAAGATTTCCGATTTTCCCCTCCAACTCCCTCCAGTTTCATTGGGTCCGGTTGGGGCTTACAATAAGAGCTACGAGACATAAGGTCTTTCTAAACATCAAATTTAATTAAGACATGATCATCTGTTCGTAAGTTAAAAATACCTCATTTTTTCGAATTTTTCCGAATTCACCATCCCTCCCCCCCCCCAGATGGTCGAATTGAAGAAATTAATATTGTCTGGTCCCTGATAGGCCTGCCAACATTCATCATCCTAGCTTATCTGGAAGTGCCCGAACTAGCAAAACCGGGACCGACAGACAGACAGACAGACCGACGGACAGAAATTGCGATGGCTATATTTCACTTGGTCAATACCAAGTACCATAAAAACCTGCCATATAATTTGGCATCAAAAAAGACCCGAGTAGGCAGCAAAACATCTAGAACTATGTTTGCAGGCCACCCACATCCAGCACGGGGTTTGACACAAGTCGGGCAAATATCGTTTTGAGTGCCGGGTTCAATACGTGTTTGGATCTTTTTAGAACCAGTGTTCAACCTTGCTATTCTGGTACGTCGCAATTTTGAAGAACCTTTGTCCAACACGCCTGGAACTCGTAAGATAAAAACAATTTTAAGGTTTGGCTGGATTAAACACAGAGAACCTGAAAACCGTTTTTGTCGAACCCACTCAAAACACGCTTCAAATCCGTTGCCTGAAAACACAACTTAGCTTTGAACGGTCTTTATCTTGTTACTCTCATCACCACCTCTGCTAAATTCCTATTCACTTGTTCGGGTCCCAACCCCAAAATACCATCTTCTTTACCATAAAATTCTATCTCAAAGCCAAGCAAAATAGAATTCTGATGGATATTGGCATTGTTTAGGATTTAGTTTCTTCTGAGGAGGGAACAGCCCCTTTCATATACGGAGTAATTTCTGTTCGTTTAAAGTTTTAATGTTGCTCCTTACTTTCAGTTAAAAAACTTGTTTTTTTTTGTTTAATTACTATTAAAGAATGAATGAAACCCAAAACTAACAGAAATTAAACAAACAATTATAACAAACAAACGCACATCAGGCCCTAAAATACATTACATAAAAAAACTAATTTTTTTTTTAACTGAAAGTAAGGAGCGACATTAAAACTTAAAACGAACAGAAATTACTCCCTATATGAAATGGGTTGTCCCCTCCGCAATCCCTCGCTCTTTACGCTAAAGCTTTTAATTGTGGCAAAGAGTCAAACTTTAGCGTAAAGAGCGAGGGATTGCGGAGGGGACAACCCATTTCATATACGGAATAATTTCTGTTCGTTTTAAGTTTTAATGTCGCTCCTTACTTTCAGTTAAAAAAAAAACTAGTTTTTTTTATGTAATTTCTGAACGTTTTTGAATTAATGCATGTTTGATTTTGGCTCTCCACACATAAATTATTAAAATGAAATTTGCATATTAATTCCTTTTTTGGCTAAATGGCTTTCTCTTAGTTTTGATCAGACGATTTTGAGAAATAAGGGATGGGAAAGGAGGCCTAGTTGCCATGCAATTTTTCGGTTACATAAAAAGGCAACTATAAATTTTATTTTTTAACGAATTGAGTGAAAATGTTAAAAGTAGAATAGCTAAAGCTCAGGGTGTTTTTTTTCACAGTTAAAAAAAGTTTGGAAGAACAGAAAGATAAGCCTACAAACCAAGATTATAATATTGGAAGCTACAGTGATGACAGTGGTCAAATATGGCTCTGAAGCATGGGCACTCCGAAAAGCAGATGAAGATTTACTAGATGTTTTCCAGAGAAATTGCCTACGGTTTGTTCTGGGTACCCGGCTGACTGACCGTATTTCAAACAGTAGGTTGTACGAAAAGTGTGGTTCAATCCCGCTTTCTGGGGCTATAATGAAAGAAAGGTTGAGATGGCTAGGCCCCGTTCTACGGATGAAGGATGACAGATTACCGAAGATTGTCCTTTTTGGCCAACCGTCTGGGGCTACACGGAAAGCAGGTCGGCCTTGTCTGGGTTGGGAGGATGTCATAAATAAAGATTTAAAGGAAATGGGAACTTCCTGGGAGGGTGTAAAGAGGGAGGTTTTAAATAGATTAGGTTGGAGGAGGAGTGTGCGTAACTTTGTTGGCCTCAAGCGGCTTGGTGCTGCAATGAGTTATTAGTAGTAGTAGTAGTAGTATACGAGGGGGTTTGTACCCTCTTTAATACCTCGTCCTTTACACTAAATCGTAAGTTTTGTCCCGATTCTTTAAGAATGACCCCTGAATCAGAAAGGCCGTAGAATAAATAGAAATTACTAAAAATACTATAGCATAAAGAGCGAGGTATTTATCTCCTCCTAAATACCTCGCTCTTTATGCTAAAGTATTTTTAGAACCCCTCATATGCGCAATAATCTCTGTTCGTTATAAGTTTCAATGCTACTCTTTTCTTTCAATTGAAAAAACTTTTCCATGTTTATTTTTTCATTGTTTTTTTATAGTAATTTTAGAGAATCCTGCGCCCTTTTCATTGAATTTCTGTTCCCCCATGACATATTTCTCCAAGGAAAGATCCTCCCACATAGCCCCCTCCTTCAACCCCACCCCCAAAACCAAAAAAATCCCCTGAAAACGACTGTACACTTCCCAATAACCATTATTATATGTAAACACTGGTCGAAGTTTGTAACTTGCAGCCCCTCCCCCAGGGACTGTGGGGGAGTAAGTCATTCCCAAAGACATAGTTATTATGGTTTTTGACTATGTGGAACAAAATGGCTATCTCAAAATTTTGATCCGTTGACTTTGGAGAAAAATGAGCGTGGGAGGGGGCCTAGGTGCCCTCCACTTTTTTTTGGTCACTTAAAAAGGGCACTAGAACTTTTCATTTCCGTTAAAATGACTCCTCTTGTGACATTCTAGGACCACTTGGTCGATACGATGACCCCTGGGGAAAAAAACAAAACAAAAAAACAAATAAACACGCACCCGTGATTTGTCTTCTGGCAAAAAATACGAAATTCCTCATTTTTATAGATAGGAGTTTGAAAATTTTGCTATAGGGTTCTCTGATACGCCGAATGCGATGGTGTGATTTTCACTAAGATTCTGTGACTTTTAGGGGATGTTTTCCCCTATTTTCTAAAATAAGGTAAATTTTTTCAGGCTCGTAACTTTTGATGACAAAGACTAAATTTGATGAAACTTATATATTTAAAATCAGCATAAAAATCTGGTTCTTTTGATGTACATTTTAGCATCAAAATTCCGTTTTTTAGAGTTTCGTTTATTACTGAGCCGGGTCGCTCCTTATGAACTGTTTGATAAAGAAATAATTCTTAAAACGAGTAAAGCTTCAGTTGGATATGCTAATGAAGCTTAAAACGAACAAAAATGTTTTGCTATTGAACCATAAATGTAACCAAAACGAACAGACATTAAATAAACAATCATAGAAAAATAACATAAAATAGATACTAATGTAGATGAATAAATAAATCTTAAAACAAGTGAAATTTAAATTGGATGTGCAAATCAAGCTTGAAACGAAAAAAATATCTCTACGAACAAGAGTTTGGACTTTGCCTCCTTCTCTCACTGTGAAAGTTTAAAGCCTACTACAACATTGGAGTATTACAGAAAATGAATTATGTCACAAATATTTTCTTTAATGCTTATTATAACATTGAAAATAAACATAAAAATTACAGTGGAACTAAATTCTGAAATGATGAGCTATCAGCAATTAATATTATTATATATCAAATATTCAGTTTAATTTTATTAGTTCTTTCCAAGACAAATATAGCTTCACTACAAACACTGGGATAATGTCCCTCCCCTCCTAACTATAAAAGTCTAAAGCCGACTACACCATAGGTGTTTCACTGAAAATTTTACAAATGTTTTCTTTTTCAGTTATTGCAGCATTGAAAACGAAAAAAAAAAAAAAAAAAAAAATCTTGAACCATTGATCTTTCAACAATTAATAGTATTATTTACCAAATATTCAGTTTGATTTTATTTTTACTTCTCCTGACTGTTCAAGATACATATAGTTTTCAGTAAAGAGCTAATGACGCAGTCGGTTTTAGACTTTTGCAGTGAGAGAAGGAGGCAAACCCCAAGCTTTTCTTTGAAAGAAATCTTTGTTCGTTTCAAGATTGATTTGCATGTTTATTTTCTATTATTGTTTATTTAATTTTTGTTCGTTTTGGGCTTCTTTTCTGCTTTAACAGCAAAATATTTGTGTTTGTTTTAAGCTTGATTTGCATATTCAACTTAAGATTTGCTCGTTTTAGGATTTATTTATTCACGTATCTTAGTACCTGTTGTATGTTTTTTTGCTCTGATTGTTTATTTAACAATTTTTCGTTTTGGGTTTCATTTATTCTTTAATAGAAATTAAATATAAAAAACTAATTTTTTTAGCTGAAAGTAAGGAGCGACATTAAAACTTAAAACGAACAGAAATTACTCCGTATATGAAATGGGTTGTCCCCTCCTCAATCCCTCGCTCTTTGCGCTAAAGTTTTTAATTGTTTTAAAAAGTAGAATTGTGGCAAAGAGTCAAACTTTAGCGTAAAGAGCGAGGGATCGAGGAGGGGACAACCCATCTCATATACGGAGTAATTTCTGTTCGTTTTAAGTTTTAATGTCGCTCCTTACTTTCAGCTAAAAAAAATAGTTTTTTTTTATTTAATTTATGAATGTTTTTGAATTAATGCATGTTTGGTTTTGGCTCTCCGCACATAAATTATTAAAATGAAATTTGTATATTAATTCCTTTTTTTGGCTAAATGGCTTTTTCTTAGTTTTGATCAGACGATTTTGAGAAATAAGGGGTGGAGAAGGAGGTCTAGTTGCCCTCCAATTTTTCGGTTGCTTAAAAAGGCAACTAGAACTTTTAATTTTTAACGAACGTTTTTATTAGTAAAAATATACGTAACTTAAGAATTAACTTACGTAACAAACTTTCATAATCTTATATTTTTATTATGTATACGAGGGGGGTTGTACCCTCGTTAATACCTCGCTCTTTACACTAAATCGTAAGTTTTGTCCCAATTCTTTAAGAATGACCCCTGAATCAGAAAGGCCGTAGAATAAATAGTTGAAATTACTAAAAAATACTTTAGCATAAAGAGCGAGGTATTTATCTCCTCCTAAATACCTCGTTCTTTATGCTAAAGTATTTTTAGAACCCCTCATATGCGTAATAATCTCTGTTCGTTTTAAGTTTCAATGCTACTCCTTCCTTTCATTTGAAAAAACGTTTTCATGTTTATTTTTCATTGTTTTCTTATAGTAATGCTAGAAAATCCTGCGCCCTTTTCATTGAATTTTTCTTTCCCCATGACAGATTCCTCCAAGGAAAGATCCTCCAACGTAGCCCTGCTCCCCTCAGCGCCACCCCCAAACAAAATAAAATCCCCCTGAAAACGTCTGTACACTTCCCAATAACCCTTACTATATGTAAACACTGGTCAAAGTTTGTAACTTGCAGCCCCTCCCCCAGGGATTGTGGGGGAGTAAGTCATACCCAAAGACATAGTTATTATGGTTTTCGACTATGCTGAACAAAATGGCTATCTCAAAATTTTGATCCGTTGACTTTGGGAAAAACTGAGCGTGGGGGGGGCCTAGATGCCCTCCAATTTTTTTGGTCACTTAAAAAGGGCACTAGAACTTTTCATATCCGTTACAATGAGCCCTCTTGCGACATTCTAGGACCACTTGGTCGATACGATGACCCCTGGAAAAAAAAAAAACAAATAAACACGCACCCGTGATTTGTCTTCTGGCAAAAAAATACAAAATTCCACATTTTTGTAGATAAGAGCTTAAAACTTCTACAGTAGGGTTCTCTGATACGCTGAATTTGATGGTGTCAGTTTCGTTAAGATTCTATGACTTTTAGGGGGTGTTTCCCCCTATTTTCTTAAATAATGCAAATTTTCTCAGGCTCGTAACTTTTGATGGTTAAGACTAAACTTGATGAAACTTATATATTTAAAATCAGCATTAAAATGCGATTCTTTTGATGTAGCTATTGATATCAAAATTCTTTTTGATAGTTCGTGGTAACGAAAAGTTCGTTACCACGAACTGTTTGATTTCTGGTCGTTTTCAGTTTGAGCTATTGTAGGTTTCTATTTCTTCTGATCTTAAGTTTAGGGAAGGCCTTAAGTATGGCCTTCCCTTTTCTTTAGAAAACTTCTTTTTCGGAAAGGTTTTTTTTAATTAATTATAACAAAGACTAAAGAAATATCAATGTTCCGGGGACCACTTGCCTGAGCGTCCCCTTCTCCTTCCTATGCTCCTCAATAGCTATTAACAAGTCAAATATAATAATTTTAATTGAAAAAGAGCCATTGAAGAGAGAAAGTAATTAATACAGAAATTCTGCCATTTGTATATAACAAACTTTGCTAATATAGAAAGAATAAGATAAGATTTTATTGCAACAGCGAGTGGGCGATAGCACAAAATAGAGAGATAAAAAAGAAATAGATACATTTAATTTTCGTTTTTTTTTGCGTCCAGGTAAATATATTCATTTTTACCGTGGTGGATATGTTCTTTTGGGTTCTTTGGTTTTCTTAAAACCTCAGGATATCTGACACTTAAAAAACGATTTATTCTGGCAGTCTAAAATTCTGTGTTTCTTTATTTAATCTTGATTTAATTAACAACAGACGCACATGTTCCAAAGAAATCTCAAAACTTCTACTAAGTGTTTCCAAACTCTCAGAAAGATTTTTTCGAAATATACAATGACGGCAAAAATTTAGGTACGTTTTTGCACCTCCTCCATTTGACGCCAGCACCCCAATCGCAAATTCTACGCATTTGCGATAATTCTCTGCCATTTTCGCGAATTTTAGAATTCCCCACCCAAAGTAGGTCCAGGACTACGTGCGTGCTGACCCTTAGTATAACTTAATGCTCCAGTTTAACTCAACATTGGTTTTGTTGATGTACGACGATTTTGTCTCAGCCAATAAAAGTCGGTGAATGGGACGCCACTTTTGCAAAAGTAGCTCAACCTCTAAAATTGAATGACTCATTAAAATGAAAAATAAAAGCGTTCAGCCTCAATCAAATTCTGTTCAGTTTCCTATGGAAACCTGGTCGGACAAGATCGTGCTTAAAACCACTCCTAAATTTTTCTGGCATCCTATTCAAAACAACTGTCATTAAAAACAAATCAGCTCTTTTGGGACGCGTCATAAACTACCAATGAACAGAGAGATTGCTGATGTAATATTTATTTTTAACACAAAGTCAAGTTGGAAATATGAATATGGACCCGCGCGTTAGTTAGTCTTGAAGCGTCATGAGAGGAGGACCCATTATGTTCCTTAATGTGAATTACACTTTGCCTCAAGATGGCAATGAATCAATGTGTAACACCCCAAGAACACCGGATATTCTCAATTTGCTCTCTAGTCCGGCTTTTGAAAAATATCTGGGGAAAACCACAACCCTTAAATCTGACGACCCGGTGCAAGAGTTAAAATGTTCATTAGAGGGAGTAACGGCAGGCGTCGCATCAACGGCAGGTAGGAACCCTTAATCGTTTCTTGGATGGGACTTTTGTGGGGTGGGCTGGGCTAACCAGAAGTACCCCATGTATTTTTGAAAATAGGGGATGGTGCAGGAGTCCTTAAAGCAGAAGTAAACTTTTAGAAATTTAGTATGTATTATGGTAAAGGGTGTATTGACTATTAAATAGAACTGATTTGGACAGAAATATACATAGCTATAAGTGGAGGAAGGGTAAAACAAATATTTGCCTCCCCCTCTCCCCTAAAATTCCAAAAATGAGAAATTTCAAAACAATCGAACACTCAAGACTTTTCTCACAAAAAAGTTTAAAAGCTTATCCCACTCCTTCCCAAAATCTAGCAAGAGTGCTATATTTTTAGAATAGAAACTACAGTAAAAATATTATTTCTTTATTACACCTAAAAAAATTTTATTGATTAGATTTTCAGCCCCTATTCCCCCTTTGCCGGGAGTCCAGTGATGTCAACATACGAAGATGTAAACTGGGGAGGGGCCAAATGAATTTGCGAAATCTAGAGGGAGGGTACTAATATTTGTAATTTTTAATGAAAATACCCAAAAAAGAGTTTTTATTGTAACTACCCCCCTCCAATTCACGCCCTTTATATAGCCTTGAGCTACATACGAAAATTTGTTGATTTTTTAGGTTTTCTTTTTTTGGGCATTTATTGGGGACTTAAAAATAGAAACCAAAAGTGGTTGAGAGATAGGTAAAGAAACAACACAAGCTAACATAGTCAGAAAACTTGTGCGTACAGGTGTAAGCTAAATCCAGGAGTTAGAGGGGGACTAGCATGGAGCTTAACTGGAAGTGATTCTGAAAATTTGAGAAATAGAAATTTCCTGAACTTAGATAAGCAAGAACTATTTTAATGTAAGGTTTAGTTCAGAAGAAAATGTAAACTTCACTAGTACCCGCCAATTCTGTAAGCTCATTTTCCTGGAAAATTCCATGTGTATGCCCAGGGGGCAAGGAGAGGGGGTGCAAGTTTGTCAACTTACCTAGGTGTCCAAAGTTCAAGAGATGCGTCACATTTATTGACGAAGAGTGTTTTTATTACATGCCATAATAACTTCCACCTCCTCAAAACAATTGAATTGCTGATTTTTATTTATTTGTTTTTGTCTCCTCTCTTCACGAGTGTAGCCTGTATTTAATGTTTAGCTATAGAGGAAAAGTTTTTCTATTCTGAAAAAAATACCTGGTTTGGATCATTGGATCCAGAGTGGATCTTACAGTTTAGCTTAAAGGAGAGGGTGCATGGCTGCCTTCCCATTGGATGTTTTGAACTATATTAGGTTAGCAATAGGCATAACTGCACACGGGGTGAACAGAGGAACGAAGACCCAGGGCTGGATACTGAATTAGAGTTAGGGGGGTACCAACAAAACTTGGGGTCCTCGATTGATATTTTTAATCTTCAACGCTTATTATTAGTGCAAATTTCCACCTTCTGGGGGGGGGTGCCTCAAAACCACCTCCTGAATCTACTCTCAGAGCTCCTCCCTCATTGTCTTTTTGGGACTAAAAGGTTGTCCCAAATATTACAGAATATCAAATTTTCTAGCTACGAGTCTTCTCAGTTTTTAACAAGAAATATGCTGAAAAGTTATAAGTTTGCTAATTAAAATCTTCGTTTTAATTATAAGTTATATATGCATTTTAATTCTAAGCTATAATTAAAATGCCGGCTAATGTTAAATTTATTAATATTGCTAAGTTTGCTCTTTTGAAATTATTGAGACTGTTATATCTTCTTTTCGTCTTCTATTTTGAAAATTAATAAAAGCGAATGATACAAAACTTCATCCTCCATCGGATCAAAATTTTTGATTATAACCCCTTCCAACCAGATTCTTGAGTACAGAAATGAATACACATATCCCAAATATCCTGGGCTGGTGTATATCAAAGATATAGACCTAATAAGCAGAATTTTCTTGGAGAAGTGGTCCAAACTCGAAACAGTGATTTTAAAGCCACTATTTTGCGGTAACAAGAGTCTTTCATTCCAATTTCTGGCCGAAATTCCCCTCCCCGTACCTCCGTGGTTTATTGTTACATTTTTCAATTTAAGCTCAATTCCTTTCTTGGATAAAAATTCCAGGAAAGAGTCACAATTTTCCCAATGTGAAAAAATCGCTTCACCTTTGTGGATATTTTTTATATTACGAGGGGGAAGGGGATGGGGAGTGTTTCCATTCTGGAGGACAGATGTGATCATTTATTTATCCCCATGATCCTCATATTTGGCACATGCCACCTATATTTCAAAAATGAACAAAGATTTTCTGTAGATCCTCCCCCATCTTCATTACTTAGCTGTAAGCAGAGGCGCCATTTGGGGGGGGGGTCGGGGGTGGGCAAATGCCCACCCCAGATTTTCCAGGGGTCCTAAGCTTCCACCACAAAGGGCCCTTTTCCGGCTATAATTATCCATTATGTCCAACATAATCCATTATGTTCAAATGATTTGAACTAACTGCACGCCTATTAGCCAAGGAGCGTAACCACCTGACGACCCTTGGGGTAATTACGCTATTTGCTATTAATCATTGTAAACTTTGAAAATAGGTTAGATTCATAATAAAAGTCTCAAGTTCTGTCAAATTTCCCATGTCCACCCCAAAATTTGGCCCAAATGGCGCCTCTGGCTGTAAGCATTCTAACACCCAAAGCATTGGGTAGCCATGAGTAAGCTTATACTTGCCCCCCCCACGCCTTCAATGAGTCAGACACTTTTCTATTTATGAGCTAAACGCCTTGTGGATCATTTCCCCCTTTTATATGTGAAATGGGTCCACTTTGCCCCCGAACGGGAGTCTTGGCTACACTATGGATTCTGAAATTTGAGAAGCCTACCATATAGGACGGTAAACACATTCAAACCTGTCCCTGGAGGAGAACTGTAACGATTTTTCTTAGGGGGGACGGGGTAAAAATTGAGAAAATTTATTGTAAGCCGCAACTTTTCATGTTTCCAAGAGGGAGTGCCGGCTTCAGATCACATCCAGGGAAGAATTATCCCCTAATACACACAAGCACAATATTTTTATGTAGGTACATATTATGTCCAAGAAAATTGAAATGTGCCTCAAGTGATTCTTATTACCTTCATTTTATTAGCCACAAAAGACAAAGCCTCAAAAGCAAAGTAAATTAAAAACCGGAAAGATTAATAGGGATAGAGAATAAGCGTCAACAAGGGAAAAAACAAAAACAAATTGCATTAGCTACATTCGACGCTTTAACGAGTGCATGTAAAACCACGGCTCCTTTTGAATTTATCGATCCTAGGAAGTTCGGGATGGCTAGGACACGATTTGCGGATGAAGGACGACAAATTGCCAAAGATAGTCCTTTTTGGCCATCCATCTAGAGCCAAAAGAACAGCAGGTCGTCTCCCAAAATGGGCTGGGGAGAGGTCATAAGAGAGCGTTTAAAGGAAATTGGAACTTCTTGGGAGGTTGCAAAGAGGGAAGCTTTGAATAGGTTAGGATGGAGAAGAAGGGTGCGCAGCTGTGTTGGCCTCGGTCGGCTTGGTGCTGCAGTGAGTTGTTAGTGGTAGAAGTAGTAGTAGTATCGTTATCGACGACAGAAGACCTTTGAACTAGCGAGCTGTTACCAGTTCATAGTGGGAAATGTAGGGTAAAATAAGAGTGCTCTAAGCTAAAGACTGTTTTACACTTACTAAAAGACTTGGAATTTGAAAGGGTCCTTTTTTAGTTTCTTTTATTTATTTTTCTTTTTGGCATCTTTATGCCAATCAAGACGTGTTTTATTTGTTTTATTTTATTTTTTGTTTTTTTTTTTGTGCTACGCAAGTATTTGAGGACAATTCTGTTGAATCAAATCTTTAGAGAAAGGACCTGCAAAGGTCTGTTAGAAATATAGATTTTTCTCTTACTTCCAAATCAACCTTCATCATAGAATTTCTGAAGATTTTTAAAAGAGTTAGCTTGAAAAGGGTATCTTGACCATTTCTATAAGTGAAAACTTCGAATAGCTTAAAAAAGCTGAGAATCTAAAAGAAGAAATGAGGTTTCGAATGGGGATGAATCCGTTTATTAGACAGCGACTAAACATTATACAATTTCAGATTGTCTTATGTCTGAAGAAATCTGGTTAGTGTCACTTCTATGACAGCCAGCTGAGCATTCAAGATCGAGCATCTTTTTTTCTCTTTTTTTAGATTTAATCGATCACTTATGTGCTACAACTTGACACAGAATACAGTGAAGTATAATTGTAGGGTGGGGGTGACTTTGCATCGAAGCGTTTGACAAAGATTAATTTCCGAGACATATTTCCTCGACTTTAATGGCTCTTAGATCATAAGCCACACAATTCTAGGTGACGGACCAATGTCACCCAAAGAAACTGCGGTTTGCCCTCCGATGAAGTCCCCTTCGTGTCCTCCTCCTTCTTTGGCGCAAGCAACCAGTCTGATTGCAAAGGCATCTCTTCAGAGGACCATTATCAATAGAATGAAGACTGAACCACGGGAAGAAGTATGTGACATCAAAATTAAAGTTGAAGAAAAGGTAAATTTTAACCCAGCGCAGTGCTGGTTTGTAAACAGTAAAGAGACACAACGTCTATTCTGAATAAGTGCAGAATTGGAACTCAATGTAAAATTTATTTTTTGATATTTTTTCTGTATATTCATTATTGTTTATTTGCATTGGATATTCGTTGATCAAAAATTTAATTTCACCCTTCTATTTCTTTTATCCAAATTGTTTTTTTAGATAAATTTAGCATATAACGAAATTGCCACAAGGAAAATTTAATTAAAGAGTAACTTAATGAAATTTGATCAAAATTTGAAAACCAGTTAAAATTTAGCTTCACTCTGCTATTTCCTTTATCCTTGTTTTGGGGTGAAAATTTTTCCTTGTTTTCAAACAATAAATACATTAGCAAATCTCATCCAGCGTTGTAAACTTAAAATAATTATATCTTTAATTATAGGAATAATTCATGATTTTTCCATTATTGTCAAAAGCTATTTGCATTAAATTCCCAGGAAAATTTTTATTAATTTTGATGGTAACGTAGGGCCCTTTCAAATCTGGGGCCTGATTCGGTCAAATCACTTCGATCGTCCTTTATCCAGCCCTGGTAACTAAAATTCTGAAAAATGGAATTTAATAAAAAATTAATATATCAAAATAATTGGACGTTTATGTGGGTTTCAAATATGTGAAATTCATTGAATTTGATTTTACCCATTTAAAGCTACGAGCTCGTAAGTCTTGCCTGAATATTCCAAAAAATGGGAGACTGCTCCCAAAAAGTCAGGCGATATTAATGTAAATCACATCAAATTCTCCAAACTAGATAACCCTGCTGTAGATCTTTGAGCCCTATGTACAAAAATGTCGATTTCGTTTCTTTTTCGCCAGAAGAAAGATCACGGATGCGTGTTCATTGGCCTTTTCCCCCTGCGATGGTCACATCGAACCAATGGTTGTAGAAGATCAGGAGATTTGTCCTCCAAAGACACTGGAGGACAACTGCGCCCCCCATGCCTATTTTTCCCACGATGATATAAGATCATAATCTTAAGATAGGCCATTGTTTACATATCGTATTAGTTGATGAGAAATTAATAGAAATTTTACGGTAGTGAATTTTCTGCAAGGAGAGGAGGATTTTCTTGGAGTAATTTTCCACGGATGGGGAGGAGTATTTTCTGGCCAGATTTGAAAGATGATCAGGAATGAAATTTATATATATATATATATATATATATATATATATATATATATATATATATATATATATATATATATATATATATATGTATATATATATATATATATATATATATATATATATATATATATATATATATATATATATATATATATATATATATATATATGGTGTATGTTTATCTCTGTGTTTGTGCTGTTGTATTTTTGATTTCTTTTTTCATTATGTGTATATTTTTTCAATTGAAAGTAATAAGCGACATTAAAATTTTTAAAGATAAGAAATTATCCGTATACAAGGGGGGTCTTAGCCTCCTCAATCCCTCGCTCTTAAGGCTAAGCTGTGACCGTTTGTCCTAATTCTTTGACAACGACTACTGAAACATAAAGGCCATTGATTTGCAATAAGAAGCTTTTTTAAAGCGCTAAAAAACTTTAGCATAAAAAAACTGGTCATTTGCCTTCATTATAGCAATTGGATATATCTTCTCTTAGTGTCTTAAGCTATATGAAATATGTTTTTGACATAAGTTTGGTGTTTTATTAATCCTCGTAGGTTTTAGTGCTTCTAACGGGGTAATTTTCTTCCGTGTCCGTTTATTTTCATCTTATTTCGTATTTTGCTAATTGTTTCACATACTTGTTTCATATGTCATGTTTTTGCTAGGATTTACAATGCATTATGTGTATCTCAATATCAGATCTTCTAATTTCTGAGGGATGGAGCATTATTGTCAAACGCAGCGCGTTCAAGGAGAATCCGATATGCCGTGCAATCAATTATCTTGGTTTGCGAAATATCTACCGCGCCATATTTGTGAAATGACATTAGCTTGAAAGAAATCTCAAGGAAACTAAATTTCAGTTTATGAGTAATTAATGATTCCAGTTATCCTAACCACTACACCTGTTTACTTCATTTTCAAATATTTTCTGACCGCTCCTAAGCATTCCTTTCGTATCAAGGAATTTAAATCCTTTACATTTAAAGTAAAAAAAAAAAGGAATTAGCCTCTACGCTTTTAGTCATTAAACAATGAATTTATCATTAAAACAATGAAAAAGTTTCGACTGTTCAAAAAATTGTATTTTTAGGCCAAATAAACGAATCTTTGTTCTACTTCTTCACAAGGTTATGCTTAAAACGACGGGCTTCCTTCCGTAGCGTTACTTGTTCCACCACATGTGGCATACTCCTACCAAGCTTTTCCTCTCCGCCTAATGGTTGGCACGCTTGGTATCAGCCGTGGCAAGCCTCCATCATGCATGGCGCTTGCCATCTGGTGTACTCCACATTTGACAGTGGCCAAGTTAGATGGTGGATTCCTTCCCCTTATCCGTTCATGTTCTGACCTGCCAATTCCAGCAGGGACTCGAAATGGGATTCAGTTCTACGCCACCCCCCCACCTAAAACTGTCAAATCTTTACAATTTTCCTTAAATTTCTATTTTCTTTGAAATACTTTCCTATTTTAACATCTCATCGAATCTGGCCCCCACTCCACCTGAAAGAGAGCATTCCTTTTACTCATTTTTAGGGCGGCCGAAGGGCCGTCAGGCCAACATTTGATTATCTTTAAAGTTCACACTCTAATTCCCCATATATTTCTCAAGTTACTGTCTGAAACAAGTTACTGTGCAGGTGCCTGTTACGAATATTCTATATCTTTCTTTCAGTAATTTCAAATACACAACGGAACGAGAAAATGCAATAGGCATATATGGTATGTTTTGACTAATTAAAGCATTAGGCATACTATGTTTTGCATTAATGATTCATTAAGTAGATTTGAAAATGAAGAATGGTATCTAATTACAGCTGACTCCAGAAGATGAGGCTCGACGACTGAAGCGCCGAGAAAGGAACAAGGTTGCAGCAACCAAATGCCGTGAAAAGAAGAAGGAGAAGACAAAATTACTCATCGATGTAAGTAAAATTTAATGTATTTTATATAATATAAAATATAGATAAAATATAATAAAATTTATAAATGCATCACAAAAATTTTTTATATTCATTTTTATTACGTTTTTACGAGTTGGAAGGAACATTTCGCCTTGGGTATTAGCATGACTGTCATGAACCAACTCATATTACATAATATATATTTTATGTTATATCTAACCTTAAGTTAAAATTTAACCTTATTAACTGAATTATGGGCAATGAAGTTATATTTAGTTTTTGTGAACCGTTCATGTCACGAGTGGAGTCAGATCTGATCCCCAGGGAGGGTATCGGCATTTACTTGTGAAGCAGCGCTGACAATCCGACGGAGCGTATTTTTGGACGAGAATTTCCTCAGGGGTACTTGAGAATATGGGCTGATTGATAGAATAAATAAAAAAGTGCTAGCTCGCTAAAGCCCAAAATACACGGAGCGGAATTTACAAGCTAACAAGCTGGCTTACGTGATGAAAACAGACGCTGTCGTCTGGTGTTAATGGTAATGTTCCTTAATTCACTGCAATATTTGCTTATACAAATAGATCCTACTTTCGAACTTGACATGTCGGCAGACTTTTTTTCCAAGTGATCTTTGAAAGAAAGATCTAAGAGTCCACAGATTCAGTTTTTCTGACGTTTTTTTCGCTGAAATCAAAATAAAAAAAGAATGTAAAGTGAAAGAATGTCCTGTTTTAACAACATTTTGCCTACCATTCCCAGTAGTTCGTCAAACTGTTCAGCATTAATTATTTGAAATATTTTTATAGGCCACAGGATTTTCGTTCATCAACTTTTTCAGTTTGTGAACTTTTTCTATTTGATATGCCATAATCATGGTATTTATTCATGATAATTCAAGTATTTATATACTCGGTTTTACCCACATGTTTCTATTAAGCAAGTTCTATTTCGCGTTTTGCCGTCTAATTAACTCGTTTTAATCACTTTAGCTGCAACTACAACTCACACTGAAACCAGCTCATCCAACATCGTCAAGACCTTTGTTTGCACAAGTTAAGGTGAATACATATGGCTAGTTTATGAGTTAGCTCAATCAAAAGCCAGCGAGTGGTGTCTGAAGTCACAGGCAATTCAGCTTTTTCGAGAGTGTTATTGCAATCAGCAAACGCAACAAATGCATCGAATCCATTACTTTGCTTTACGAGCTACTTGTGGGTTGCTTTACGAGCTACTTGTGATAAAGTCGTCTTGTAAGCTTACCTCGTGTACTTGAGCCTTAGATAGCTTAGTTATATCTCCTCTTTTATGTTTGTTGTTTGTTGACTCTTTAGTTTACACGTCTTGCCATTGATTATGAATACCCAGGACGTGACACCGTGGAAAACAACGTGCAAAATAATTTACAACCTTGACATTTTACTAACTTGAAATTGGAGGTTTTTTGGGGGAGGATTGGGGTGTGGATGAATTATTTCTTACTCCCTCAAATAAATTTCGAGTTATACTTTGCTCCTTCAAATAAATTTTTCCGTAACAATAAAACAAGAGAGACGACAGGGCAAGGCACACGGGCAGGATTTTTTAGGGAGAGAGAGGGGAGGACAATAATTAAAAAACAATTTGCATTTGATATTTCTAATATCAGTTGCCCAGAATCTCGGAAACATGAATCTCGGGGTAATGGTCCCCTCATACATCCCTTGGGATAGCAGAAGAGTGCCACAAATAGTGGAAAAGTGGCACTACGAGATGTGGCCATTGGGGACCCCCCGTAAAAAATAACGATTACTTTTAAAATTTTCAAAAGAAGTAACTAGTGGGTCACCCCCTAATTATAACTATGTTTTTTGCTAATATATTTTTATGTTTTTTAAAAGTTTTGCTAACTTTTAAACAAACAATTCTTTTGGGATAAGAGGATGTGGACGAGTTATTCCTTTATACCCTCAAATTCATATATCCATTTCAGTAAAAAAGACACACGGAACGGATTAATGTGTGCCACGCGTGGCGGAACTGGTGCTGCTCCGACGTTCATCAACTGCAGAATAGAGAGCAAACCTTCCGTTCTGATTATCCTTAATCAGTCAAATTCGCTGTTTTACTAACATTGAAAATACGCATTTTTTACCAAAAGAGAAAGGAGTGTGGATAAGTTGCGCCATTTTACTTTGAACCCTTATATCTTCAAATCTCTAATGCTAGAAAACTAGGCATAGCGTGTCGGAAATATGCCATGCTTGGCAGAACTAGCGGTGCTCTGAGGTGTACACTCGGCGGGAAGTTCAGGCAATCCTTGGGTTACAATTAGGGTTTTTTGCAACTTGACTGTTTTAATAACATTGAAATTGCATTTTTGTTTGGGGGGGGGCGTGGATGATTTGTATCTTATGGTTCCAGCTCAATGTATCCATAACAAGGAAATTGACAAACAAAACGTTTCAAAAGTGGTTATTAAACACTCCTTAGCTTCAAAGGTAGTCAAAGCAAGCTAATTCAGTCGTGCGTATTATTTACAAAGTTGAACCACCCACGCAAAAACCTTCAAATTATTAAGTCCGAAAAAAATTAACGACTATTTGTTGAAATCTAGTAAACTTCCTTCTTCACATGGTGCTCAAGCAGATGAGAAAAAGTGTATATGACTTATCGAAATTTTAGTTGCCGCCTACGCTAAATATGGTATGAAAATAAAGTCAGGAACGGAGTGTTAAGGATGTATTGAATTTTGAAATCTAAAATTTAGAATGAACAAAGGCGTTCTTGTTTAAGAAAAGTTGAAATTGCTAATAAAGCTCCTGTGGGCGGCATATGTAGGACAGTTTATTTTTTTGGCAACTACAGAAGAAAACCTGCAGAGAAGCATGTTGTCATTTAATTATCGGTGTATGGTAACCAGGAAAGACTTCGGTGGAAATCAATAGATTTGCTTCAAAGAAACCTGAAGCTAGTAGGGGATTTGGTTTTATATATAAAAGCAAAAACCCCCCAGAAAATTCCCTCACGTGGAAAGCTCTCCATGCGTGGAAAATTCCCCCTCCCTTGTGGAGAATTCCTCCCTGAGTGTTAATAAATAAGATATCTTCAGAGAGTATTTTGAAAACTTCCCTGCGGACGATTCTTCCCCTCCAAAAAATCCCTCTCAACAGAAATTACCCCCTTCCCCGAGGACAATCTTTCGTTGAAAATCTCTCCTCGACAATTCCGCTTCACTGGGGAATCGAGTCGATAAATTGAATAACCCGATAATGCACTGAATCAATAAACACGAACACGTTTTTTTCTTGTTAAGCTAGGCTTTCCGTAATTAAATAAAAAAAACAAGTTTTTTTTAAATGAAAGTAAGGAGCAACATTAAAACTCAAAACGGACAGAAATTACTCCGTATATGAAAGGGGCTTTTCCTCCTCAACTCCCCGCTCTTTCCGCTAAAGTTTGACTCTTTCTCGTTAACTCTTTTTTTTTAAACCAGTAAGAAACTTTAGCGTAAAGAGTGGGGCGTTGAGGAGGAAAAGCCCCTTTCATATACGGAGTAATTTCTGTTCGTTTTAAGTTTTAATGTTGCTCCTAACTTTCATTTAAAAAAACATGTTTTTTTATATTTAATTTCTGGACGTTTTTGAATTAATGCATGTTTTGATCTTGGCTCTCCGCACATAAATAATTAAAACGAAATGTGCATATTAATTAAATGCAATTAATCGGAAGATTCTGAGAAAAAGGAGCGAGGGAGGAGGCCTAGTTGCCCTCCAAGTTTTTGATTACTTAAAAAACAAACTAGAACTTTTAATTTTTTACAAACGTTTCCATTGGAAAAAAATATACGTAACTTACGAATTAACTTACGTAACGAACTTCTATATTCGTATGTTTTTATTTCGTATATGAGGGGGTTCAACCCTCATCGATACCTCGCTCTTTACACTAAAGATTAGATTTTGTCTCAATTCCTTAAGAATGACCTCTGAATCCTAAAGGCCGTAGAATAAATAGTTGAAATTACTAAAAATACTTTAGCGTAAAGAGTGAGGTATAACGAGGAGGTAAACCCCTCATATGCGTAATAATTTTTGTTCGTTTTAAGTTTTAATGCTGCTCCTTACTTTCAGTAGAAAAAACTTTTCATATTGATTTTTCCATTGTTTTTTCAAATAATGCTAGAAAATCCTGCACCCCCTCCATTGAAATTATCTACCCCCATGAGAAGTTTCTCCATGGAAATATCCTACAACGTAACCCCCCCCCCTCAACTATCCCCTTAAACCAAAAAAATCCCCCTGAAAACGTCTGTACACTTCCCAGTAACCATTACTATATGTAAACACAGCTCAAAGCTTGTAACTTGCAGCCCCTCCCACGGGGACTGTGGGAGAGTAAGTCGTCCCTAAAGACATAGTTATTAGGTTTTTCGACTATGGTGAATAAAATGGCTATCTCAGAATTTTGATCCGGTGACTTTTGGGAACAAATGAGCGTAGGAGGGGTCTAGGTGCCCTCCAATTTTTTGGTTACTTAAAAAAGGCACTAGAACCTTTAATTTCCGTTAGGATGAGCCCTCTCGCGACATTCTAGGACCACTCAGTCGATACGATCACCACTGGGGAAAAAAACAACAAAAAAACAGACAAAAAACAAACAAATAAACACGGATCCGTGATCTGTGTTCTAGCAAAAAATGCGAAACTCCACATTTTTGTAGATGGGAGCTTGAAACTTCTACAATAAGGTTCTCTGATACGCTGAATCTGATGTTTTGATTTTCGTTGAGATTGTATTAGACTTTTAGGGAGACTTTAAGATCTTAAGACTTTTAGGGGGTGTTTCCTCCTATTTTCTAAAATGAGGCAAATTTTCTCAGGCTCGTAACTTTTGATAGGTATAACTGATCTTGATGAAACTTATTTATTTAAAATCAGCATTAAAATTCGATTCCTTTGATGTAACTATTGGTATCAAAATTCCATTTTTTTGAATTTCGGTTACTATTGAGCCGGGTCGCTCCTTACTACAGTTCGTTACCACGAACTGTTTGATAGAGCTAATCCCAGACTGAATGAAGGTGTTGAAATTTAAGGGAAATTCTGCTCCAGCAATTCCCCTTCATTGGAGATGTTTTTTTCTAACGTCATGCTTTAGGAAATAAAATTAATCCTTGACTGAATTAAGTGAAAAAAAAAGTTTCCAACTCAAAGTAAGGAGCAGCATTAAAATTCAAAACGAAATTACTCCCGTATATGAAGGAGCTTCCTCCCTCCTCAATACCTTGCTCTTCACGCTAAAGTTCTTAGCGATTTTAAAAAAGCTTCCTATTTTAATTAAACGGCCCTTTTGTTTTAAGAGTCGTTCTTCGAAAAATTGGGACAAACGGTCAAACTTAGGGGAAAAAACAAATAAACAAAGAAACTCACATCCGTAATATTTCTTCTGGTAAAAAATTACAAAATTCCACGTTTTTGCAGGTAGGGGTTTGAAACTTGTACAGTAGGGTTCTCTGACACGCTTAATCTGATGGTGTTATTTTTATTCTTTGACTTTTAGGGAATGTTTCCCCCTTTTTTGAAAATCAGGTAATTTTTTCAGGCTCGTTGCCTTTTCTGGATAACATTAAGCTGGATGAATCTTATATATTTGGAATGAGCATAATAAGCATTAACTTTTGGTATATCTATTGATATCAAAATTTCGTTTTATTGGTTACTATTGCTCAGTGTCGCTCATTGTAGCTTGTTACTACGAACTATTTGATAAAGTGGTTTTTCACTGTTAATTTATACAAATAACCTAGTAAATCCACTTTGATTTCATATTCAGATTTGGATAATGACACGGAAATTGAATTCGTTTTAATAAAGAAAATTCTCTTTTGAGGTAGAAGGTTCACTCACACAGCAAAAGACTCGGGTATAGAAGACCCCAAGCTTCAAGACTTCAGGATGCATATATTTGCGTGAAAAAGAAAGAAGCTCCCTCGAACTGACTTTGTCCTTTTTTGCATTTTAAAATATAGAAGACTCCACGCTTCAAGACTTCAGGATGCATAAATTTGAGTGAAAAGAAAGAAGCTCCCCCGAACTGAATCAGTCCTTTTTTGCATTATAAATCAGGATTTGTTTGGGCGGCTGAACCTGCTGCAGGACATGACGTTTAACGATGGTGATGATAAAGAAATTTTGCAGTTTAAATTGAGGAATGAGCAACTAGATAGATTTGGACTTTAGTAAATCATCTGATTATCGAAATTTAGTATGTAAGTAAGTAAGTACTTTTATTACCCGAAAATTCACTGGAATTACATCGGAGTACGAATGGAAAAAGAAAAGAATATCACACTACGAACACAACCATAAGTAAACACACACTATATACACTAACAAAACTACTGACACATGATAGCTAGCCACGGGTTCGTCCTTCCCTTAGCCTTTTCCAGGAACGACTCGGTTAATGCAAACTGTTGGATCGGACACTCCGTAATTACGGATGATATACGAGTTCTTCGTCCACGGAGGAAGTCTCAGAAGGAACTTCGCGAATCGAAAAAACAGAACTCTTACTTTTGTACATTGGGCGGACGACAAATAATTCCAAAAAGGTGCTATATACAGTACATGTGGGAGGACAATGTCATGGTTGTCCTTTTTGAATTCCCACCTATCCCTCCTAGTTTTTATAGCTGCTTAAATTTTATTGTTCCGCCATTAATTTTAGTTTTGCATGCGATTCTATAATACCTGGATTTTAAGCAAAATATGTTTTTGCCTTTTATGAGGTTTTAGAGTGTCTATTGTTTTTGAATATCCGTTTAGTAACACATGGTCCTTTTGATCTGGACGGGTGGTCGTCTCTTGGAATAACACTCACGAATTATTTTCTTTTTTTCTAAGTATTCCTTTTGTACGAGGTCTGTGTAATGTTTTCTTAGGAAAAGATTACATTATTTGGGTCTCCAAGGCCTCGCCTTCTTTGTATGTTTGGTACAAAGAGAAAAAGAGAAATTAATTTTCCTATAATTCCATGGTGAAATTAATTCCATTGGTTCACTCCCGTGACTCATTATAGTAAGCCAGTAACATTGCAGTAACTAGCATTCAGCATATGCTAGAAAGTGATGAAAATAATTCGGCCTGTTTAAAGTCTGATTTGTCCACCACTTTCCTCTGTAAAATATTGTCAGTAAAAAGAAAGAGAGTTTTTTTTAAGTTCTACTTGATTGGTTCTCGTGTATGAAACTTTAAATCAGTAAAAAGAACAAAAAAAAATAGGGTCACAAGATATTTTACAAATAGCCCCTGTATTTCTTTGTGTTTAGTATATAAGCAACCTGTTATGGTTTAAAAATAAAGAGGTCCTTATCAAGTCAGTCAGGTAAATGTGGAACTACTATTCAAATTTTCAGAAAATAAATATTTCAAAAACTGTCTATTTTGGCTTGAATGTAACTGTCCAATATTCGTTATACGTGTCAGTGTGTGCAACTTCAGCTGGCCTCCAGCTCTTCCACCTGTCCCAACAGTTCCACCTGATTTTGCACCTTGACGGTTAGCCCTTACTATACTCCTCCGTTACACGTGAATTAATATGTTTTCTACCGTCTCCCTCTTGAATAGATTCCAGTCCAGCGCTGCTCGCGGATGAATTGCAAATAGTCCCTCTTTTCCTTACCGTTACCAATAGATTATTTCACTAGATTATTAATGTATATAACCAAATACCAACATAATGGATAAAGTGATAGCCTTAGCCGTTGTCCTTTCTTTAGGATTAAACAAACAAAAAAACTAGTTTTTTTAACTGAAAGTAAGGAGCGACATTAAAACTTAAAACGAACAGAAATTACTCCGCATATGAAATGTGTTGTCCCCTCCTCAACGCCTCGCTCTTTACGCTGAAGTTTTTAATTGTTTTAAAAGGTAGAATTTTGGTAAAGAGTCAAACTTTAGCGTAAAGAGCGAGGGATTGCGGAGTTGTTAACTGAATTGTAACATATTTGGGTCCTGAAAATCGTGTAAATTTTTATCTTGAATTCCTCTTGTATGGGTCTTGAAGATTGGGAGCTCAAAAGGCAGAAAGTGCCACGTGTTTACTGTATAATAAAAACCGAAAGATAAGAAATTGAAAAGGATTATGAAGCTCGTTGATAATCCAGATAGGGCATTTCCGGGAGTGAGGCAACTAAAAATTTATGTCCGATACGATAAGGAATCCAAGGCCTTTTTTTGTTTGTTTGTACTGGACTGATATTTGGGTCGTAGACAGGATGTTACTTATTTTATTTTTTTCAAAGTAATATAATTTTTATGAAGAGGTATATATTTTTGATTTGATTTGAATACCAAAAACTAATATATTTGATGTCTTTATACTTCATAACTGTAAAAAAGTAAATCTTTTTCAAAGTGACAACTAGATAAATACAATCACTCCTGAAAAAAATGATAGTAAAACACAAAACAAACGTATCCGTTCAGGGGGAAAATACAGAAAGTCGCAGCATTCCGTTCAGGAGAGACTTTTCTGATTATAGTTGCTTCATATATCACCTCATGGGTACCAATGGGCCCATTGCCCATTGCAGTGGGCCCAACTCAAAACGAACAGAACTGAAAAAAATGATAGTAAAACACAAAACAAACGTATCCGTTCAGGGGGAAAATACAGAAAGTCGCAGCATTCCGTTCAGGAGAGACATTTCTGATTACAGTTGCTTCATATATCACCTCATGGGTACCAATGGGCCCATTGCCCATTGCAGTGGGCCCAACTCAAAACGAACAGAAATTACTATAAATAGCCAAGTCAAACTCAAAACGAGCAAAACTAACATGAGTAGGGCTGATAACCCCTATGCCTTCTCAAGACCAGAACAAAATTTGTGCTTTACTGAAAACAAAATACATTTGAAATGTTTTCACCTTTTTAACTTTCATGAATGAAAAATTATAAAAAACTTAAGTATGAAATGTCAGTATATGTCAATGAAACTGACAATCCATGGTCATTTGTTTGTTTTTGTTTTTTGTTTTTTTTTTTCATTTGTATGTTGTTGTTTTTTTTTCAGAGTTTGACTCGGCTATTTATCGTAGTTTCTGGGTGTTGTTTTTTAAGTTTCATTTATTTATTGATAGTATTTTGTGGTAGTAGTTTTACTTTTGGAAGGTCATTTGACTTTATTTTTGCTCAGTTTTTATTTGAAAAACTTACCGTGCTGAAGAAGTTTTTTAAAATTAATATAATGTTTATGATTAAAATTATATTATATACTAAAAATATAATATCGTTTGTTAGTAAAGTTTGCCTTGAATAGAGGAAAGTAGAGGAAGTTGAGAAAAAACAAAATATCGTAAGCAATGACAAGTATGTGGAGTTCGGTTTTGTGTCACATAAATCAATGGCTAAGAAAAAAAACAACGTGTATTGTGTATAAAAGTTTTTTCAACAGCGTGTGCTTTCGAATAAAGCTCAAGTACTATTAAGGGCTAATAACAATAGCATGGCTTGTAAACACTGTGATTTTCACCAGTAGGGTACAAGAATTGAAGCAACAACAAAAATGCATTTTCTGAGACCCCATCCATGTCACACAAAGCTTTACTAACATCTTACAAGTTGCCTTACAGGGTTTTAACAAAATTCTTATTATTATTGGTGATTGTGCTTGGAGGTTGCTTTTACAATTCAGCTTTAAAAAAGGATTTAGGTCCCTTAAAGGACCTAGGAAAAACAGCCTAGGACCTAGGATCAGCTAGGAAAAACAATATAGCTTTTGAGTCCCATTCAATGTCCTTTCCAGATGTAATAACCACTGCCATCGTAATGGTATATCAGCCCTCACCTCCTAACGGAGGTAGATTTAGCTTTTGGATAAATGCATATGCTAACTGATTCTGTAGGCTTGTATTATTTGTTGTTCTTATTCTCATCAGCAGTCAGCTAATAATGCCAGATCAAGCCGAGTTAATAAAAAATCACTTGACTTATACATATATATATATATATATATATATATATATATATATATATATATATATATATATATATATATATATATATATATATATATATATATATATATATATATATATATATATATATATATATATATATGGTTTATAAGTAAGGGGGAGGGGGAGAAACAAGACACAACTGTGTCAGTAGCGATTATTATATTTGGAATGAGAATTGGATTGGGAATTAAATGGTACATTTCCCATCTTCCTATCTGATTTCCCTCCCATAAGCGCTCTTAATAGTTTTTTAAGCAGACATTTAAAAGCAGCTTCCAATCACATGTATTCATGATTTTCACTATATATCTACTGCTGCCAGTAGAATAAGACCTTCGATGACATTAAAAGGGTTGTTAAGTTTCTGTGAGCCATCCTGCAAGATGCTAGAAAAGCTTTGTTTGGCATAGATAAAGTTTTCCTTGTGGCTTCAGGTCTTTTAACATACAGGCAAAACATCACGTCTACCAACTTCCTGGTTGGCCCGGCCGGGGTCTTGTACTTTACTTATGGCTTGTTTTTCTTTTTTAGGAAGCTGAAGTTCTTGAATGTCAAAACATGACCTTGAAAGCAGAAATTCAACAATGGGAAGAGGAAAAACACCGCCTCAAGGACGTTTTGCGCACTCATAGTTCCACATGTTCTTGGTCAAAGTCTAAACGGTTTTATTACAGTCCCTATCCACCTACACCAGTTTATACACCCACTCAACCGCCAACCCCAGCTGAAAGTTTTGGGTGTAGTTTTAACCCCGAAGTTTATCAAGATTACTCGCAGCAATCTTTTGGAGGATTTTACAATTCAAATCAGTTTGTTCCTGAACAACCAACCCCCATTCGAACCCCAGATCAACCTGCGATTCAGTTTGAATCAAGCCATTTTAACATTCAGCAAATAATGTCTAATCTCTATAATGATGGAATGTCATGAATTGTAGAAATATTTTGTTTTTATTTTGCCAAGCCCAGTGATTACTATCTTTGCTTCAGTTTGATCTGGAACACAGTTATCTGGTTGTTTTTCGATAGTTTTGTGTTTCGGGAATGTTTTGCCTTGGTGTGATTCTTAAAGGAATTTGCTACCGTTATTTAAAAAAAACATCGCATTCTATATTCACCAAATATTGTACTATTGCTTATGGGACCCCATTAAACAGATCTCCCATGTTCGCCCCTCCCCTTTTTCCTCTGATTTTTTCCTTTCCCTCTTTATATATTTTACTTCAAATTCCGGTGTGGATTATACTTCTATCTAAGATTTCACCGAGGAACTTGTTTCTGGAGAGAAGTTTCAGTTTTGGGAAGCTCTATTGTAAAAAAAAAATAGATGTGCAAAATGTCCTTTTTGATTCATTTTTTGTTAAAAAGGTAAATTTTGCTAATATCAATCGATCACTGTACGATCACTTGCATTCTAAGAAGTTTCATATTAACTCTTGATCAAGAGCAAACTTTGAGGCTTCGTATAGAGTGGCTTGTTTTTCAGTCTCTATTAGCTTCATTCAAGACTTTGTTTCTCCTTTTTTTAAGTCGAAAAAGTATAATGCAAAAATGACTAAATAGGGGTTCGCAAATATCAAATCAGTAGTCATCCCACACATGGTTAGCATCCCAAAAATAATACAACCCAAACATCATTCACAGAAAACTCGAGCTATTATCCTTTATCCTTACACAGACATCAAAGTCCAGCTTAATCAAGCTTTCATTCTAATGATCTGGGTATTCTAAAGACTTCGAAACTATGATGTGTTTCAAGTTTCAGTTCGGGCTGGATCAGGTTAGGATTGGGTGGGTCATTCTTCAAAAAAAGTTTCGCAACTTCATGAAAAAAAAGGATTGGAACTCTTTCCGTGAGTTCATTGATAGTACCAAATCTTCGGTAATTATTGCCTGATAGGATACATGCTGCTACATAAGTTAAGCTACAAATATTTTGAAAAGACCAGCTTAAAAACTTTTACATTTAACGAAGCATATAAGTAATTTTTAAAGATCCCCCCCCCCAGAAAATCAAAAATGCAAAAATTTGGCGACATTTCTGTACTAATAAAGAATGTTACTCTTCTTACAAAAAAGAGCTGTGTTTCTAACCCCTTTCCCTCCAAAAAAAGTAGTTACGAGTGAAAAAATTACTATTGCTCAGATAAGCAGCCCTTTGCCCCCCTGAGCTACAACTAAAGTTGCCCTTCAGCATTTAAGAATAATAGCCTGGGGTACAGAGATTTTAAGTTGCGTTTCCAACCCCTTCCCCTCCAAAAAAGTAGTTGCCAGCAGATCTTGTTTCCACTAAATTAAGAGTGAAAAAAAAATTACTATTGATCAGATAAGTAACCCTTTGCCACCCTAAGCTGCAGCTAAAGTTGCCCTTCAGCATTTAAGAATAATAGCCTGGGGTGCAGAGATTTAAAACTAATTACTTGCAAGTTTCTACGTATTCCATGAAACTAAGAATTTAAATTCTACTTAAGTAATTTTTTAAATACCATTGTCTTTCTATCTACTGAATTTAACAAATGATTGTATAATGAGAACGGGTACGAAATTTAAAAAAAAACAACAAAAAACAAAGCTTTTAATAATAAAGAAATCCATTTAATATTCCGAATTCACATCCGGAAGCGTCATCGACGGAAGAAAATTAATTAAGCTAAATTTAAATTAAAATACATAAAGGAATGGTAAACAATAAATAAAACTCACACTCGCATCTTAATAACATCCAATATCGTAATGCAAATAGCATAAATATGCACAACATAATGATTAATTAGGTTGTCTTTGGTATGTTTGGAGTTTGAAATCTCTTAAAAACTACCAATATCAAATTTTGAAAAATATTAACAACTACCAATATCAAAATTTTGCGCATCCTAAAAACAGTACTTTACCTTACTTTAAGACGCCTTTTTTTACACTTTTTATAAGAACAACGTAGATTCTTAATACAGTTACAATAATTCCCCTTTGAAGTTCCAATATTTTCATTTTTTAAGTTTTTTGCTATTCAACCATCCCTTTTAGGGAAACAAACAGTGCTACCGTAGGGATAAAGCCGTATTGAACAATACTAGTTGAATATATTTTAGCGTTATATATTCTATTTAGTTTTTGGTTTCCTTGTTGAAACAATTCAACAATATTTTATCAAAAATACAAATAGTGTAAAATTAAGTAGACTTAGCCTCAATATAATTGGATAATGCTAGTTGAACGTTTTTAAAATTATATATCTTGTTTGGTTTCTCTTTGATTTTTCGTATTTTTATAATTCCAACATCTTGTATTGAAAAGCAAACAGTACTAAAGTAAGTAGAAATAGCTTCAAAAGCAATTGAACAAAGCTAGTTGAACATATTTCCATATTATATGTCCCGTGTATTTTTTCTTTGGTTTTGTTATCCATACTGTGACAATTTCCATGTTTTGACTGTATTGTGACAATTCTGTCATTTTTACTAAGAAACAGACAGCTCTAAAGTAAGTTGAAATGGATACAAAAAAATAAATCAAACTATATTAGTTGAATATATTTTAATACTGTATGTTCCTTTTGGTTTCTTTGTCCCTACAATTTAATTATTTTTATTGAAAAACAAACAGTCTAAAGGTAAGAAGAGATAGCTATAAAACAATTGAACAACATTAGTTGAGCATATTTTCATATTATATGTCCAGTTCGTTTCTTTGGTTTTTCTTGTGTTGACAATACAACCATCTATTATTGGGAAACTGATCGCACTAAAGTAAGTAGATATGGCTACAAAAATGATCAAACATTATCTAAATAAATTTTAATATTATATGTCCCGTTCGGTTTCTCATTGTTTTGTTTTTTTTGTGTTCCAACAATTTAATTATCTTTTATTGAAAAACGAAAGTAATAAGAAATGGCTAAAAAACAACCGGACAACATATTCTATTGTTACATGTTCCTTTTGGTTTCTATGCTGGCACAACTAACGCTTCTGAAACACTCCCTTCGTGTTGAAGAGGTTTTCTAATTTATAAATATACAGTGGATAAAAAAATATTGTGAAGTGAAAATTGACTTAAAATAAGATGCAATTAATCCTATGACACACGATAAAACAAAATCTTAGAAATGATGTAATAATTCACAGTCGGATAGTTTCGTTTTGGTAAGGCACTTCTCACTAGGAGTAATACAGCTCTAAATATTTCCACATTATTTTTATTATTTAGCGCCAAATAATTAATATAATTCTTCTAAATATTATTATTTTATTTTGATTTGTTATTATTTTTAATTATTATTTTAATATTTATTATTTTACTAAACAATATTATTTGTAATAATAGAATAATTTCTAAATATTTAGCGTCTAAACAGATATTCGCTCTTTTCCCGTACACTACTACTTACAACTCATTTCTGCACAAGCCTATTATGCAAATACTTGCTTCACAAACAGCTTACTACTCACTTCTTGCTGCACAACAGTTAAGTACACAAAGCCATAAATACACATCAGTAAGCTGCCAGAAACTCTAAACTTACCCTTTCTGGAAAATATGTCATCTCGCCCTCACCTTAAATTATAAAATAGGATGTAAAACAAAATTGACTTTTTGTATGCTTTTTTCTTAGTTATGGTTGGTGCCATATAGCACAAAAGCACAAAAAGCACAAAATCAAAGTAATCAAAGGAACCCATGTAAGCTCAGAAAGAACTTGATTTTTTCACTTACTGGGGCGATCAGTCCTGCTGTGACCTTCTCTCATTTTAATTCTCAACTAGCTACGCCAATACATTATGTTCTATGCCCAACTTGACTGTGTGGTTTTTTCTTTATTGATCAAGCAATGCAGCGCTCTACTACCATGTACCTGTTCCTAGTATTTCTTCCTGTTTTATTTTTATTCCATTTTTCTTTTAATTCTAGAAAAATGATCTTTTTTCTACGCTTTTAAAAGGCGAATTTCCCCCTTTTTTAAGTTTGGGCATTTTTATATTATTGAAACGCGTGTATTATGAGGTTTTTAGATTTATTTTTTGTTTGGAGCAAATTTACGATAGTAGTTTATAAATTTGATTTATCGACATGAATCGTCGAAAAGGACGATATTTTTGTACAAAGTCTTCTTTTATATAAATAAAATTGTTTATTGTAATGAATATGTCTTTTTTCAGATTAATTTGCATAGTTCGAAAAGGCTCAGTCCCTCGTCATTTTAAAACACGGGTTTTTAAGTTAAGTACCAACAGAATACTGACACTTGGTGGCATCAAGACAAAAATAAAAAGTCTATTTAGTGCTCGATTCCCCACTTTGTAGCGAGGGGGGCTTCAAAGTGGAAATCAAAAGCCCCTTCCTCCCTGCCAAAAAAGGGCCTACAATGCAATCGTAGCCAAAGACAGAGAAACTAATGAGTTTTTTAATGCAAACTATTATCAAGGAAAATAGGACAATGACGCTCAGCGGAAAGCTTTTTGTGTTCTGTGGATGCTTAGCTTTAGACAAAGTAAAAGTTTGTTTTTTATCTAGCAAGTATGTTTCTTACTTAAATTACGAATGTTGTTTCTTACGTAAATTTGTGAATATTAACGAATACAAATTTGGTTTCAAACCAATAGTTGGTCTTTTTGCCTGGATTTGATTGCAAACTCAGGTCCTTAAATTGCAGGACACGCTTGAATTTCAGTTTTTCAGTAATAAAACTTCATGCAAATTTCAGATTTCGGTGATTCAAATTGGAGTGACCAAATCGAAGGTTTCACCACTTGAAGCTCAAAAACTACCCAAATTAATTTTACGAAACTTGATATCAGAACTAATTTTTAACGTAATTTTATTTTTTTAAATATGTTTCTTCCGTAAATTACTAATGTTACTACAGCTACTCCTACTGCTACTACCACTACTATTACTACTGCTAATGCTACTGCTATTACAACTACTTCTTGTAGTACTACTACACTACCACTACTACTGCTAGCACTACTACCACTATTGCTACTACTACTACTACTCCTGCTACTACTACTACTACTACTACTACTACTACTACTACTCCTGCTACTACTACTACTACTACTACTACTACTACTACTGCTACTACTACTACTACTACTACTACTGTTACTACTACTACTTCTGCTTATATTAAAGCTACGCTGCTACTACTACCACTACTACTACAACTACTACCACTGCTCCTGCTACTACTACTACTACCACTACTACTGCTACTAATATTACGACTACTACTATTATTACGACCATTAGAAATAATAAGGCCAAGGGCATTAAGGTGTAAATCACTGGGGATTTTTTGGAGGGGTGGTTTTTAACTAAATAAAAACAAAATATGTGCACTGCTAATGCTACTGCTATTACAACTACTTCTTGTAGTACTACTACACTACCACTACTACTGCTAGCACTACTACCACTACTGCTACTACTACTACTACTCCTGCTACTACTACTACTACTACTACTACTACTACTACTCATACTACTTCTACTACTGCTGATAATACTACTATTACTACTACTTCTAATACTACTACTACTACTACTACTACTACTACTACTACTACTACTACTACTACTACTACTACTACTACTACTACTACTACTACTACTACTACTACTACTACTACTACTACTGTTACTACTACTACTTCTGCTTATATTAAAACTACGCTGCTACTGCTACCACTACTACTACAACTACTACCACTGCTCCTGCTACTACTACTACTACCACTACTACTGCTACTAATATTACGACTACTACTGTTATTACGACCATTAGAAATAATAAGGCCAAGGGCATTAAGGTGAAAATCACTGGGGATTTTTCGGAGGGGTGGTTTTTAACTAAATAAAAACAAAATATGTGCACGCAGCTTATCAAAAAGGGCGAATTAGAAGTACCCCTGTAAAGCCTTAAGGTATTAAGCTAAAACTGATAGGGCTACTTGTACTACTAGCGCTATTGCTAAGGCTACTTTTACTATTGTGACTAGTATTACTATTGAAGTAAGATTAAGTGAAGTATTACTAGTGAAGTATTACTAGTGAAGTAAAAGATTTCAGGTGCATCGCGAGTTGTCAATATGGTATCAATTCAATATATCAGGCAGTGAATAGGGTAATAAGATGGAACTGCCAGGTTAAGTTAAAGGTTTGTCAAGCACACTAAAAATTGGTTGTAAAGGGATCTGTAAAAGCACTAAGTGCTTGCAAGATGTTGAAAGGGTGAAACACCGATAAGACAGAAATGCCTGAGGGTATTAATTTAAAATTTTCAGGGCTATTAATACTACTACTATTAAAGAACTAATTCAAAAGAGTTTAAGTGAATCCCGACTGTTAAAATGGCACAGGTGCAATGTATTGGAGTCATATTTTTTTATGAACTCTTTATTAACTACTAAATTACAAAAAGTATATATACACACAACCGTCGGGGGAAGGCTCAAACAGCCTGATGTTGGACGGCTGCAATCCTCTAATTCTCAACCTAATTAATTAAAAGAACAAATATTAAAGAAGGACATAAACACTCTCACTCAATTACCCCTTAATACCAGAATATACATAAAAAAGGCTAACAATAATAATATATACTAAAAAAAAAATTAACTCCCCACTCCCAACAATTTTTTTTAATTCTACTTTAAACGACTCAATATGTTCCGCCTCCCTAATGCCCGCTGGGATATCATTCCAAATAGCTGGAGCTAAATACCTAATTCCGAAAGCTGCAAGTGTGGTGTCTCGGTACTCAACAATAAAATTATCTGCCTCTCTAGTCTCATACCCATGGAGTGAACCATTTACTCGAAAAAAAACTGGTAAAAACTGGAGGACATACATCATTGCAACATCAATACGCAAAAACAGCAGCTTGATAATCTCGAATTTGACCAATGTTAAGCACTCGTAATTTCTTAAAACATGAGGTGTGGTACACCACACCTCACCTGAAAAGGAGAAGAAAACACATCATTTAAGAAAACTTGAATAGATCTACCACTTAGAAAACTATGAAACCACTTTAAATAGTTACCACGAACTCCAAGGAATTGTCGACCTTTGAGTAGAATATTAAAATCCACTGTATCGAATGCTTTTCTAAAATCGATAAAAACAGTCAAAGGGATTTCACCACGTTCAAAGCGCTTATTTACAGTATCACAAAGGGAATTCACGGAGTCCGACGTCGAATGACCTTTTCTAAAGCCAAACTGGTTTTCATTTAACATCCCCGTTTTCATAAGGTGATCATAAAGCCTTTTATGCACAATTTTTTGAAATATTTTCGAAAACAAGGGTAGGATAGATTTGGGTCTATAATTTTCAATGTCTAGCTTAGAGCCACTATTGTGAAGGGGGATTACTTTTGCCCTTTTAAGCGCATCAGGGAATATAACGGTTTGGAGGGAAAGATTGATTATATGGACTAGACATGGCATTAAATACCACATCACTGACTTTAAAGTTTTCAGATTAATGCCATCTGTCCCTGCTGAATTCGATTTGATTGTTTTCACAACCTTCAGAATTTCATCTCCAGTACAAGGCTGAAATTAAATTTCATTTCCAATTCCTCTATCATCCACAAATTCATCTTTCATTAAATCGTTATTAAAATTCACTAACCCTTGCGCCTGTACATTTTGCCCACCACTTGAAAAAAACTCATCGAATTTAGCCGTGATACTTATTTCATCATTAACAAGTTCTCCTTGAATCAGTAGCGAATTAGGTGGAGCTTCTTTCTTCTTTCCCAATAGGTCAGTAATAACTTTCCAAATTCCTTTAGTATTATCCTTATTTAAACTCAATTGGTTGGCAAAGGATTCTTTTTTAGCTTTTCTTCTCATCGAGTTTACTTTATTGTGTATTATTTTGAATTCTTCCAGTTTCTTGGCACATTTACTATTTAAATATTCCACATACACTTGATTTCTTAAATCTGACACTTTAAGAATTTCAATAGTTATCCAGGGCTTCCTGGGTTCACGCTTACGTGGTTTCAAGAATTTCACTGGGCAAGTCTTATCATAATTTGGCTGTACGACCCCCATCATACGATCAAATGCACCAGAAGCGTCATCTTTCATATCCATAATCTCACTAAAATCAATGGTACTCAACTCTTCGCCAAACTTCTGTAAATTCACCTTTTTCAACGACCTAGTCTTTACTTTTTTTTATTTTATTTCTTTTTATTCGGCCACAAGGTACCGCTCCAACAACTGGGAATTGGTCTGAACAAGGGTATAGAACCACATCGGTATAACTACGGTCCAGATACTTAGAACCAAAACGAATATTATCAATGAGAGTGGCTGAATGACTCGTAACACGTGTTAGAATATTTACTATGGGGAAAAGATCCTGAGCAACCATCAAATTAAAAAAAAAAATCAAAATTCGCTCCATTCAATGTAAGCAGATTAAAGTTGGAATCACCCATACAAATAAAATCCGAACCTGTCCGAGACACCGCACGCGCAAGTTGATCAAACCCACGTTCAGATTCTTCCCAGCTAGCGCTTGGTGGTCTATACAAAACACTAATCAAAAATTTACTACTCCCCATATCTAAATCCAGACTAAAACTTTCAAATTTACCCTCTATCCAAACATCAGTATCATTTCTTACTTGGTAAGTCAACGACTTAGAAATCAAACACGCTATTCCCCCTCTATAAAGTGATGTCCGGTTTTTAATCTCCAAATTATAATCTGGAAAAGAATACAATGAGACAGAGTGTTCCTGTCTCAAAAAACTTTCACACATACCAATAAAACTAACTTTACCTTGAGATTCAGAGAGGAATTGAAACACATCCTCATAAGACGTGGTTAGGTTGCAATTCCAGGCACATAAACTCAGTAAATCGGCTTCCTCTGGGTTTAACTGCGAATATTGAACATAAGCACTGTTTCTCAACTGTTTAAATCTAACTTGGTTTCAAACAGTTCGTGGTAACGAACTGTAATAAGGAGCGACCCGGCTCAATAGTAACCAAAACTGTAAAAAATAGAATTTTGATACCAATAGCCTGAGAAAATTGTGCTACTTTAGAAAATAGGGGGAAACACCCCCTAAAAGTCAAAGAATCTTAACGAAAATCACACCATCAGATTCAGCGTATCAGAGAACCCTACCGTAGAAGTTTCAATCTCCTATCTACAAAAATGTGGAATTTTATATTTTTTGCCAGAAGGCAGATCACTGATGCGTTTTTTTCCCAGGGGTGATCGTATCGACCCAGTTGTCCTAGAATGTTGCGAGAGGGCTCATTCTAACGGAAATGAAAAGTTCTAGTGCCCTTTTTAAGTGACCTAAGAAATTGGAGGGCACCTAGGCCCCCTCCCACGCTAATTTATTTTCCCAAAGTCAACGGATCAAAATTCTGAGATAGCCATTTTATTCAGCGTAGTCGAAAAACCTTATAACTATGTCTTTGGGGACGACTTACTCCCCCACAGTCCCCGTGGGAGGGACAACAAGTTACAAACTTTGACCAGTGCTTACATACAGTAATGGTTATTGAAAGTGTACAGGGGTTTTCAGGAGGATTTTTAGGGTGGGGGAGGGGTTGAGAAGAGGGTGATATGCTGAGGGAACTTTCCATCGAGGAATTTGTCATGGGGGAAGAAAATTTCCATGAAGGGAGCGCAGGATTTACTAGCATTATTAAAAAAAACAATGAAAAAATAAATATGAAAAGTTTTTTTTCAGCGGGAAGTAAGAAGCAGCATTAAAACTTAAAACAAACAGAAATTATTACCCATATGAGGGGCTCACCTCCTCCTAATACTTCACTCTTTACGCTAAAGTATTTTTAGTAATTTCAACTACTTATTCTACGGCTTTTGTGATTCAGGGGAATTGGGACAAAATTTAAGCTTTAATGTAAAGAGCGAGGTACTGACGAGGGAGCGAACCCCCTTATATATGTAATAAAAACATGAGAATACAAAAGTTCTTTACGTAAGCTAATTTATAAGTTAAGTATATCTTTTACTAATAAAAAGATTCGTAAAAAATTAGAAGTTCTAGTTGCCTTTTTAAGTAACCAAATAATCGGAGGGCAACTAGGCTTCCTCCTCCGCTCTTTTTTTCTCAAAATCATTCGATCAAAACTATGAGAAAGCCATTTAGCCAAAAAAAAATATGCAAATTTCGTTTTAATTATTCCTCTGCGGAGAGCCAAAATCAAAACATGCATTGATTCAAAAACGTTCAGAAATCAAATAAAAAAACAAGTTTTTTAACGGGAAGTAAGGAGCGACATTAAAACTTAAAACGAACAGAAATTACTTCGTATATGAAAGGGCCGCTTCCTCATCAACGCCCCGCTCTTTACTCTAAAGTTTTTTACTGTTTTAAAAAGTAGAATTAAGAGAAAAAGTCAAACTTTAGCGTAAAGAGCCGGGTGTTGATGAGGAAGCAGCCCTCTCATATACGAAGTAATTTCTGTTCGTTTTAAGTTTTTGTCGCTCCTTACTTCCCGTTAAAAAAACTTTTTTTTTTTTATTTAATTTCTGAACGTTTTTGAATCAATGCATGTTTTGTTTTTGGCTCTTTGAAGAAGAAAACATCATAACATTGGAAAAATTAATTTATCCAAATTAATATTGGAAAATCAGTGCTTGTGGATTATATAACATTAAAAAATAATTGATTTATAATGAAACAGTAAGTTTGAGATCAATGTTATAAGGTATTTAAGGTTCAAGACTAATTTTTTTAGCCTTTTTTATACGCCATATTTAGGTCATTTTTAAGAGGTCAAAAAGTGCTTAAATCTGAATTTCCGGTAGAAGCGATTATTATATTTGTAAAGAGCATAAAAACAGGCATTGAGTGGTATATTCACTTTATACGAAAGCCAGTAATACTGTTTGCTATAAATTTACCCAAAAAAAATGTATCTTTAAGTGAGTGCCGAGCCTCCCTATTGCATCCAAGGTGATTCCAATCCAATCTGTGTAAAGTCGGCCTAAAAGACTTTCCTGCGTATCACTTGGCAGTACACTTTCCTAAAGAGGGCCCACAATTTGCCAATTCCACAATAAATAATCCTCAAAAAAATTTCAGTCCCAATTTGCAAAACTTATTTCAGTAATTGCAAGTTACTTCGTAACAGCACATTTAATTCAAAGCAGTAGCTAGCTCAGATCATGAACAATATAAAAAGATAATCCGGTTAGTTTATATGTTGTAACCTTGAAAACTAGTTCAGTACTGACATATTAAAGTATTAAGTAGTACGTTCAATACATTCGTACATTATAATACATTCAGTGATATTTCAAGCGACCACAAGTCACAATTAATGAATAAATAAAATCCAAAACCAGCATCAGAAACCACAGTGAATAACAAAATCAGCCTAAAATGGGAAAAATCTGCCACAAGGAGGAGTAGGCCTAATGCCCCCCGTGCACACCAAAGAACAGGATGTAATTTGCACTTAACTGAAAACAAAATACATTTTAAACATTTACATCATTAGTAAATCGAAACTGTTTCGACTTTCAGGAATAAATACCAAATACATAATAAATTGTCAATTAAAATTCATTTGTTCTTTTCAGTAATTAAATGAAAAAAAACAAGTTTTTTTTAACTGAAAGTAAGGAACCACATTAAAACTTAAAACGAACAGAAATTATTCTGTATGTGAAAGGGACTGTCCCCTTCTCAACTCCCCGCTCTTTACGCTAAAGTTTTTTATTGTTTTAAAAAGTTGAGTTGTGAGAATGAGGCAAACTTTAACGTAAAGAGCGGAGCGTTGAGGAGGGGACAGCCCCTTTTATATACGGAATAATTTCCGTTCGTTTTAAGTTTTAGTGTGGCTCCTTGCTTTCAGTTAAAAAAAATCTTGTCGTTTTTATTTGATTTCTGAAAGTTTTTCAATTAATGCAGGTTTTTATTTTGGCTCACCGTACATGAATAATTGAAACAAAATTTGCATATTAATTATACTTTTTGGCTAAATAGCTTTCTCAAAGTTTTGATCAGACGATTTTGAGAGAAAAAGGGGCAGCGGAGGGGGCCTAGTTGCCCTCCAATTTTTTGCTTACTTAAAAAGGCTACTATAACTTTTAGTTTTATTCATGAATGTTTTTACTAGTAACAAATATACATAGCTTACAAATTAACTTACGTAACGAACTTCTGTATTCGTATATATTTACTGCGTATATGAGGGGGTCCGCCGTCTCTTCAATGCCTGGTTCTTTACACTGAAGTCGAATTTTGTTCCAATTGTTTAAGAATGATCCCTGAATCACAAAAGCCGTTTAATTAAAATAAATAGTTCTTTTGAAATTACAAAAAAAAAATACTTTAGCGCAAAGAGCGAGGTATAGAGGAGGGAACGAGCCCCTCATATACGTAATAATTTCTGCTTGTTTTAAGTTTTAATGTTGCTCCTTAAATTCCGTTGAAATAACCTGTTTTTTTTTAGATTTAATTTCTCATTGTTTTTCCAATTAATACTGGAAAATTCAGCGCCCCCTTCATGGAAATTCTCTTCCCCCATGATAAATTCCTTCATGGAAAGATCCTTCCATATACCCCTCCCCTAAAATCTTCCCCCATCATCACCAGGAAAATCCCCCTGAAAACGTCTGTATACTTCCCAATAACCAATACTATGTGTAAACAATGGGCAAAGTTCATAACTTAAAACCCATCCCCCGTGGACTTTGAGGGATTAAGTCGTCCTTAAAGACATAGTTATTAGATTTTTCGACTATGCTGAACAAAATGGCTATCTCAAAATTTTGATCCGGCAACCTTAGGAAAAAAGGAGCGTGGGAGGGGGTCTCGCTGCCTTCCCACTTTTTGTTAACTCGTAAAGGGCACTAGAACTCCTGATTTCCGTTAAAATGAGCTCTCTCGCGAAATTCTAGGGCTACTGGGTCGATACGGTCATCCCTGGGAAAAAAAAATAAACAAATAAAATAAAATAAACCTGCATCCGTGATCTTTCTTCTGGCAAAAAATAAAAAATTCCACAGTTTTGCAGATAGGAGCTTGAAACCTCTACAATAGAGTTCTCTGATACGTTGAATCTAATGGTGTGATTTTCACTAATATTCTATAACTTTTAGGGGTGTTTCCCCCTTTTTTCGAAAACAAGGCAAATTTTCTCAGGCTCGTAATTTTTAAAGGGTAAGACCAAACTTGATGAATCTTATATATCTGATACCAGCATAAAAATCCTATTCTTTTGCTGCGTCTATTGATATCAAAATTCCGTGTTTTAGAGTTTCGGTTACTATTGAGCCAGGTCGCTCCTTACTACAGTTCGTTTCCACGAACTGTTTGATTTTGGTTTTTATGGTGAGTCTTTTTTTCTTGATGTTATGAGGAATAAGTACTTGTTGTTCGAAATAGAAATTGTTTTTAGTAAAGTGCAAACTGAGTTCTGATCTTTAGAAATTGCGGGACGTGTCTTTCTCCAAAGAAATGAAAAAGTATAAGGTAAGAAAATAGGTGTAACTTCCCCGCTCAATTTTTTATAGCAAAGGCTATGAAAAGTTAGGAGCATTTTCCGCCCATTTCTTTGTAGGAGACATCCAAAAAAAGTATTTGCTCTTGTGTTGTTGCTCAATAACTGCCATAAGTGAGAATTAGAGGGTTGAGTTTCACTGGCTGCAACAGACTTATTGCTTGTCCCTGTAAAATGCACCCAGCAGCTAAATGTCGGTTCGACGCCTTATGTACCAACAATGACACTGGAGAATTTTTTTGTTTTTTAAACTACTAAATCCCCCTTCTAGGTGTTCATAGTAGAGCATATAAGAACCTAGGAATGTGCCCATCTTTAATGCAGGACGGGCTCTCCAGGAATCTTGCTATACCTCCCATGTTAAGCATTTGAAGTTTGCCTGACGTTCCTGATTTAGTGATTACGGTGGTTTTTATTTTAACAGATATAAAAAAAATCTGGCAAATGGTTTGATCTAATCAAATCTTAAAGCCGATAATTTTTTTTTATGATTCCAAAATAATTATAAAACCTGTTTCGGGTTTGCATACTAGATTGCTGCATTTGACACTGTTGCTGTGGGGTATAAAAAAATAGAGCAAAAAATATTCTATTCAACAATCAGAAACTTATTTCTATAATATATATTTGCTGGCTGCATTCCCTTCAAATACTTTACATATTTGTGTTTTGAAGTCAAAAATTCTCCTCAAAAGACTAGATGCAGCTGTAGTCGGAGCACGTGAGAATGCATAAATTAGACCAAGGGAATAACCACTCGGATTGTTCTTGAGCGAATCAGTGAAGTATTAGTTAGTTGTAGCCGGTTTAAACAGAGTCTGGAGAATAAGTAGCGTGCATACAAAACTGCCGGCTTATAAATATATATCAAAAAAATTATATTGTATAAATAATTACAAGAAAAATTGTTAAAAACAACCTGCACCTATTAATAATTTTGAGGTATAAACCCCTTAAGTTCAGCCTTCTCATATTTATCTAGTTGAAGCGACGGAGAAAACTGATAACTTTGTCTTTGACCAAGTTGCCGCCCCTGAAAAAGAATGGACTAGGGAGTAAAATGCTTGGACTTCTACTAGGCCTTAACATCTCACGTAGAAATTTCACAGAAGGTATTCACTCCTTTCATGTTGCCCACACACTACCATACACGTGGATTAAAGACTCAATTGTAAATGCTGCTATATCCCCTCTTAAGTACTCATCTTAAAGGCAATGAGCACCTATGAACACCTCCCTTCCTCCTCGAGGGAAAATCAAATTTTAAGTATTTGCTCTTGTTGTATTTCACACTATCTATAAAATACAAGTTTGTTCTCACAGTCTATTTGATAGTCTCGTTTCATGAGTACAGATAAGTCAGAGTTCACTAGGACACAGGGAATTTCTCGTTGCAACAACCTTCAGGAAGTACACGTGGAGTAGATAAGAGTTAAGACAGTTGGACTTACATTGCGGGATTGTCTTGAAACACTAATCTTCTTTTACAACATTTTGCAATCATTAAGTAATTATTGTTTGTGATTGTAATAAAAAAAAACCGCTATCAGTTTTCTAATTATCAAACATATTCAGTTGTTTATATTTATTTGATATATTTTAAGATTTAAGAGCATTAAGGAAAAATAATAATTCTTTTTTTTTATCTCAAACGTAGTAAGTGAATTTTGCTAATACTAAATAAAAAAACACATTTTTCAAATTGAAGTGAAAAGTGTAATTAAAGCTTCAAACAAATAGAAATTATTCTATATATGTATTATTCTATATATAATTATAGAATAATTATTCTATATATACGGGATTTTCCGTCTTCAAACCGCATTGTGCTTTACTGGAAGCATTTATGAGTGCATTAAAGGGTAATAGGCCATTTTTTATTTACCAATCCACTTCTTTAAACATTTGAATTGGCAGTTTTATTTTTTAAACCAATCAACATCAATTACGCCTTCTAGTGTTGAGGCAGCGAAACATACTTTTTATCTGTTTCCATTTGCTCTTGTCTTTGAGCAGTCGCTCTTAAAGCATTTGAGGAAAAAGTTAGAAACTAGCATAAAGAGTGGGGGCTTATGGTGGGGTAGCCTCCATGACATACAGAACAATTTCTATTTGTTTTAACTTGTGGATCTTTTCTGTTACACCTATACCACTATTTACTCGGGGATTAAGTTGCTTTAATTTATGGGCGTTATGTTGAAAAAAAGAGCGGCGTTTGAAAAAATGCATGGGAGTAAATATTTTAGGCGGTATATTTGCATTATAGAGAGAGAATCAAAATGATGTGGTCTTAAGAATGATATAAGTAATCTTAAAAGTCATAATTTACTTACTTTTATCACTCCTAACAGCGATTCACTTTATTTTACACTTTCTACTTTCATTTGAAAAAAAAAATTGTTTTTTTTCATCCAAATTCTGTTCTTTTTTTTAACAGCCATATCCATTGTTATCCAAGCCCACTCTTTACGTCAAATGGTCTTTGGATAACAATGCTTCAAGGAAAATACTTTATTTAGATGATTTGCTTTAAGCAATAGCGTATATTTTTTTTAAGTAAACCAATGTCTCCGCAGAAGGAATGGAGCCCCCTTAGTACCCATATTGCAAGCTTCATCCTGTATTTCAGTCCGTAATCATATGAATATTTATTTAATTCATTGAAGCACCTTTCATAGAAAATTTGAAAATATAGCCTTCAACCACTTTTCTGGCCTTTTTACCCCTCCCCGTAAAAAAAAAACATTGGCCAATGCCCTAACTGATGGTGTGTAACCATGGGACACTCTAGAGCCGTCACAGTTTAGATACCAATATATATTGGTATCTAAGCTGTGATAGCCGTTACATCTGTAGGGGAGACAGTCTATAATAAAAACTTAATTTTTGTTGATGGAATATATGTTTGGGGACGAATGTTATACTGCCTGCCGCTACGGCTGACTAAGAGGCTATACAAAAACCGTTTAAGTAGTTCACAGGATTTTTGCTGGATAACATTTTGGCCCTGTTCGGGTCAAGACACATGTTCCTTGGGCAAAAATGCATTAATTTGGATATATTCGGCCAATAATCTACGACATTGGCTCGATGCGATTAGCCCTGAAAACAAGAGCTAAGAGCTCGCGTGGCACATGTAACGAGGTCGGAAGAGCCAAGAGCTAAGAGCTGATATGGTAGGAGTTCTAGCAAAATTCTAAGAATCAATAGATTGCTTTAAAAGGAAAATCAGAGGCTTAATGCCGGTCAGAATTTAAAATAAGAGCTCTGAGTCACGAGGTCCTTCTAAATATCAAAATTCATTAAGATCCGATCACCCACTCGCGAGTTAAAAATACCTCAATTTTTCTAATTTTTCTTCTCCCTTTGGCCCCCCCCCCAGATGTTCGAATTGGGGAAAACGACCTTATCAAGCCAATTTGTACAGCTCCCTGACACGCCTATCAATTTTCATCGTCCCAGCACGTCCAGAAGCACCAAACTTGCCAAAGGACTGAACCCCACCCCCTAACTCCCCCATAGAGGGTGGATCCAGTCCTGTTACGTCAGTCACGTATCTACGACATTTATAAGCATTTTCCAAGATTTCGGGTTCCCCCTCCAGCTCCCCCCAACAGATGTGGTCGGGATTTGAAATAAGAGCTCTGAGACATGAGTTCCTTCTAAATATCTAATTCCATTAAGATCCGGTCACCCGTTCTTAAGTTAAAAATACCTCAATTTTTCTAAGTTTTCCAAATTAACAACCCCCAGCTCCCCCAAAGAGAACGGATCCGTACCAGTTATGTCAATCTCGTATCTATAACTTGTGCTTATTCTTCCCATCAAGTTTCATCCCGATATCTCCACTCTAAGCGTTTCCCAAGATTTCCAGTTTCCAAGATTTCTGTTTCCCACATCCAACTCTCTATGTCCCCGGATCCGATTCGAATTGAAAATGGAGCATCTGAGACTTAAGATTCTTCTATGTATCAAGTTTCATTGCGATCCAATCCCCCATTCGTTAGATACCTCGATTTCACATTTTCCAAGAATTCCGGATCCCCCTCCAACTCCCTTTAATGTCACCGGATGTGGTCGGGATATAAAATGAGAGTTTTAAAGCACAAGATCCTTCTAGATATCAAATTTCATTAAGATCTGATCATCCGTCCGTAAGTTACAAATACCTCATTTTTTCTAATTTTTCCGAATTACTTCTCCCCCCCCAAACTCAACCAAAGAGAGCGGATCCAGTCCGGTGATGTCAGTCACCTATCTTGGATTTGTGCTTATTCTTTCCACCAAGTTTCATCCTGATCTCTCCGCTCTAAGCATTTTCCAATATGTTCGCCCCCCCCCCTAATGACATTAGACCCTGTCGGGATAAAAAAAGAGATCTGAGTTTCGAGGTCCTTCTAAATATGAAATTTCATTAAGATACGACCACTCTTTCGCAAGTTAAAAATACCTCATTTTTTCAAATATTTTAGATATAACCTCCCCCTCCCCCCAACTCCCCCAAAGAGAGCGGATCCGTCCCGGTTACGTCAATCCCGTATCTAGGACTTGTGCTTATTTTTCCCAAAAAGTTTCATCCCGATCCCTCAACTCTAAGCATTTTCCAAGAGTTTAGGTTCCCCCCCCCCAACATTCCCTTCACCGGATAAGGTTGAAATTTATTATAAGAGCTCTGAAGTATGATATTCTTCCAAAGATCAAATTTCGTTAAGATCCGATCACTTCTTCGTAAGTTAAAAATACCTCATTTTTCTAATTCTTCAGAATTAACCCTCCCCCCCCACTCCCCAAAAGAGAGCGGATCCATCCCAGTATTGTCAATCATGTATCTTGGACTTGTACATATTTTACCCATCAAGTGTCATCTCGATCCCTCCACTCTAAGCGTTTTCCAAGATTTTAGGTTCCCCCCTCAATTCCCCCAATGTCACCGGATCCAGTCAGAATTTAAAATAAGAGCTCTGAGACACGATATCCTTCCAAATTTCAAATTTTATTAAAATCCGATCACTCTTTCGTAAGTTAAAAATACCTCATTTTTCAAATTTGTTCAGAATTAACCCCCTCCCCCCAGCTCCCCCAAAGAGATCCATTCCAATTATTTCCTTCACGTATCTATGACTTTTGCTTATTTTTCTCACCAAGTTTTAACCCTCCCCCCACTCCCCCAAAGAGAGCGGATCCATCCCGGTTATGTCAATCATGTATCTGGGACTTGTGATTATGTTTTCCCCAAAGTTTCATCCTAATCCCTCCACTCTAAGTGTTTTCCAGGATTTTTAGGCCCCCCCTCAATTTACCTCAATGTCACAGGATCCAGTCGGGATTTGAAATGAGAGCTCTGAGACACAATATCCTTCAAAACTTCTAATTTCATTAAGATCCAATCACTCCTTCGTAAGTTAAAAATACCTCATTCTTTTCTAATTTTCAGAGTTAACCCCCCCCCCGGACTCCCCCAAACAGAGCAGATTGTTCCAGTTATGTCAATGACGTATCTAGGACTTCTGCTTATTTTTCTTACCAAGTTTCATCCGAATCCCTCCACTCTAAGCGTTTTCCAAGATTTTAGGTTCCCCCTCCAACTCCCCCCAATTTCACCAGATCCAGTCGGGATTTAAAATAAGAGCTCTAAGACACGATATCCTTCCATTTTTTTCTAATTTTTCAGAATTACCCCCCCTCCTAACTCCCCTAAACAGAGCAGATCGTTCCGGTTATGTCAATGACGTATCTAGGACTTATCTAGTCAATGACGACGATCTCAATGACGCATCTAGGACTTCTGCTTATTTTTCCCACCAAGTTTCATCCCGATCCCTCCACTCTAAGCGTTTTCCAAGATTTTATGTTCCCCCGCTCCAACTCCCCCCAATTTTACCGGATCTGGTCGGAATTTAAAATAAGAGCTCTAAGACATGATATCCTTGCAAACATCAAATTTCATTAATATCCGATCACTCCTTCGTAAGTTAAAAATACCTCATTTTTGTCTATTTTTTCAGAATTAACCCCCCCTAACTCCTTCAAAGAGAGTAGGTCATTCTGATTGTGTCAATGACGAATCTAGGACTTTTGCTTATTTTTCCCACCAAGTTTCATCCCGATCCCTCCACTCTAAGTGTTTTCCAAGATTTTAGGTCCCCCCCCTCCAACTTCCCCATTGTCACCGGATATGGTCGGGATTTAAAATAAGAGCTCTAAGACATGATATCCTTCCAAACATCAAATTTCATTACGATCCTGTCACCTGTTCGTAAGTTAAAAATACTTCATTTTTTCTGTTTTTCCGAATTAACCGACCCCCAATCCCCCCCCCAAAGATGGTCAAATCGGGAAAACGACTCTTTCTAAGTTAATCTGGTCCGGTCCCTGATACGCCTGCCATGTTTCATCATCCTGGCTTGCCTGGAAGTGCCTGAAGTACCAAAACCGGGACAGACAGAACGACAGACAGACAGACAGACCGACAGAATTTGCTATTGCTATGTGTCACTCGTTTAATACCAAGTTCCATAAAAAATGACAACACATACACATTTGTGACCATCCTTGTTTAAAAAAAAACGAAGTGATAGAGACTTTTTCTTTAAGCTTTTACAAGATGTACCTAACGGCTTGTTTTAGTAATAACATCGTTAAATTTTGAAGCTAATAACTATATTTTTGTATTACTTTACACTTCAAAATAATCAAAGCAAAAAATTTACCTTATCAATGAATCTAAAAATTGGACAGCTGAAAACTAAAAAGGTTAGTTTTCGGGGATTTTGCAACAAATTACAATATCAAATATCTGTCCAGCCGTTATTCAGGGTGTTTGTTCTCTATGAGGCACCTTTTCCACGGTGGAACCAAAACCACTATAAACTCAACAAAAATTCTTTCCGATAATTCCAAAACCTCTTTTTTTACCTTAATTGTGTTGCGGGAGCAACACTTTGGTCCTTAGACCGGATTGACGAATAAGACTTTGCATTTTGGAAAGCTTCGTATAACTCTTGCCTGGGCCCAAAAAGGATGGTTTTTGTTTGTCTTTGAGCCAGGGCCTATAGTGTGTGAAGTGAAGTGGAGTTTTATAGCCTATGTCAGAGAGAACTATCTGAAGTTATGCAATCAAGCTTTCGTTTCATCAAACCATGTTTCTGCTTTCGAGTGGAAAGCTCCGTTCTAGCAGGCAAGCAAGCAGGTACCACTTTCAAACTGAAGATGGACTAAAATCTATAAGTGTTAAATATATGCGGCAGTTACCCGGCCCCACAGCCAATATATCTTCTTTGAGTGATAAATAGAAAAAATTTACAGAAACAAAAAAGTGGGGATCGAAAGAACTGCCTATTATTGTTTCTACCCATTTCTGTTCGTGATTTCAGCTGAATTTTTCATTCGGCTTTTTGCACTTTGCGGTAGAGAAATGGTATCAAATGCGCCTCTTAAATTTTAAAAGTTCTCATTGCCAAGAAATTAGAGTTTATCCTTTGCTCCTTTCTAAGTGGTGACGTTAGAAAGTTGGCCTACTGCAAAAAAAAAATCAACTTTTCAACTAAGACAGATAGAATTTTTTTCGACGGCAATCGATGGCTCTTGATGAGCTGATCAAAGCATATGACATTCATTTTTTGGTCCAAAAATTCCTTCATGAGGTTAGAAACTTGGCCTATGGCAAAAAAGTCAACTTTTGAACTAAGACAGATAGTTTTTTTTTTTAGACGGCAATCGATAGCTCTTGATGAGCTGATCAAAGAATATGTCATCAATTTTGGTAAAAAAAACTCCTTCATAAGATATATCAGTTTGAAAGTTTGAAGGGGTTGACAACTTCAATAGTAAGGTACAGACTGAAACCAAAAATAGGCCGATACCAATTGTGAGACATATAGGGGAGTTTTAAGCAACAGTCGGCTGCTATCTCAAAATCAACTTCAGCAATGAGAGGTTTGGAACGTTTGCTAGTTGGTGTACCTATTATTTAGTTCCGATGTATTTGATGGTAAGGCCAATTTGGTTCCAATGGTAAGACATGTTGATTGATTTGTAAGTAATAATCGATTGTGAGACCACAATCGTCTTCATCGATGAGTGGTTTGCAACTTTTGTGATTCGGTGAACCTAGTATTTATTTTAAGATCCTTACAGATTAACAACTTTCGCGTTTAATCGAAGCGAGGAAACAAAACCAAAGTGTTGCTCTCGCAAAACTTTACTCGGCGAAGCCGACCAAAGGTTGCCGCAACACCTCACTTTACCCATGCAATGTAGATCTAGTTTCTATTCCTTCAAATTATTTCCAAGTTATCTAAGTTCACCGAAATGAAAAGACTTGTCAACATCATTTTAGAAAAACATACACTTAATAATCAAGCGAGGGTTTTCATTTCCATTTAAATATTTAATTCAGTTATCTTCATAATACCTCTTATAGCTGGTTTGACACCTTAAATTATTTTATCTTTACTTGACTGGCTAAGTTGGTCTCAGTCACACATAGACTCATCCTAGCCTATCTTTTTCCAAACCAAAATTCCAAATCTCTCTTCAACTCTCTTTCTGAATTTCTTTTTCACACATGCATTTACAAATACAATTAAAAATCAGAAGAAAAATTTCTCCGCTTGTCACTCATTTTCAATAATTTAATCATCCTTTCAACTAAACTGTTAAAACCTCCTAAATAAACCATTTTTTTTCTTTTTCTTCTTTTTCACACATAATGACACATGTTCCGAATACCATAACATAAGTAATTTCCTTTTGAATTCCAACTCCAAGTTTATATCAAATTTATCAGCTTCTTCTTTTCTTCGTCACTTTAAACCTTCATACCATAGCTTACACTTTAATTAAAAACTAACTAACGGCTTCCTTTAGTTTCTTTACGCTTGAGGAACTCATGGTCCAAATCTACAACTTCCAAACTGGCAGAACACCCTTTTTATCTTCATTTCTCAAGAAACGTGGTACTCTATTGGAACACAGGGAGCATACATTTGCTCCCTAGCTTCTCCCTCTATCGGTAAAACGCGGGTTTATTGAAGTGCTTTCAAAATTTACAAAAGGCTCTTCTTCTTCCACGTGATATCTACCATCGTCCTCGTCGTGAGCCGTGATCCTGGTTATCAGCTTTTTCGTTTCTCCACTATCTGTGTGAGAAGCAGCTTCTCTTGAAATTGTTTCAGTATCAGAACCGAATCTTTCAAGGAAGTTGGGCCATCTATCTCTAGATTTGGTGGAACACGATCGTTTAGTAGGGGGAACATCCAATTTCTGGCCATTTCAAAGTTTTTCTGTGATCTGTTTGAAAATTTAATTGTCATTTGGGGAAACGTATTTTGACTTTTATTTTGAAATTCGAGAACACATAAACCTCTGATTCCTCTAGGCAAATTAGAATATTCGTAATTAGTTTTCAATCTTACCACCCCATAAAAACGCCACAACATTGGCTTTAGGGCACTTCCACATCTTTAATCATATCGTATAATTTATGTTAAATATCATACCACTTTTTAGGGAAGTTTAACCCCCTATTTTCCTAAGATCATTTAAATGTTCATTCGCTAAAAGCATTTGGTGAGCAACAAAGGCCTAGTCGAAACTTATTACTTGGAATGAACGGGGACTGGAAACAAAATTTTACCCACCAAGGGTGGCCGCAGAAACCAATAATTAACGGGGGTTATATTTATATTTGGTCTTTGCTAGTAAAACACTATAAATTGTTCATGAAAAACTAAAATATATGATGGATTCTAAGCTAAATTTCTACTGAAAATACACCTCAGTTCTAATTATTCCGGGGTTATATTTCCTAAAAGATCTATAGTGCAAATTTTTAAACGATAATCACTAAATAAGAATTGCAATTACCAGAAGACTATGTTTAATGAATTCTAAAATGCTTTCAGGAAAGCTCTTAGAAAACTTAACTGCAAAAAAATTCAGAAAGGATAAGAGGCAGGAGCTCAGCTTTATTATTGACTTTCATAACAAAAGACAATATTCAACATCTTAGATCTACACGCTGTTTAATCTGATCGATCTGTGTTGTGTTTTGTCACCCTATTAAAGCTTTAAAAAAAATAAAAAAAAGATACCTATTATTTTTTAAGTGCTGGTTTTTTCGTTTTCTTCCTTTTTTTATCCTTTTCAGCATGTCGTGTTTTCATTTCTTTACCTTACTATCTTGAATTTTTTATGGTTTGAACTGTTTATTTTTATTATTTTACCATTGAAAAAGGCTTTCGGGCGCAAAGCCAGAACATTTGAGAATTTGATGAAATATATTTTTCACCACCTTAATTAAAAGCCTTGCTTGTTATTTTTTAATTTTTTTTATTTAGTTTATTTTTTTTGAATCTATAGTGTTTTGTACTGAGGTAAAGTTTGAACTTCATTTTAATTTATCAACTCCACAGCTCTGCCTAAGATGTTTTCGTAAGTCTCCTTTTACCCTGATATTCTAAGGTTATTTTTTAGGGCATTCTTTTCCAAGCTATTTATCGCCATTTACCTTTTGATTCAAATAAATGAGTTTATCAGTGAAGCCTTAGGCTGAATCAGAGGGAAAAGGTCCATATAGTGCTTTTATGTTTAAATTTAGCAAATGGCCTGTCAAATGACAAACATAATAGAAGATCCTGGTATAAACTATTTTTTAACAGCTGGAGATCAATTGCCCTCACCCTTTTTCAATACGAAATTTAAAGTTGGCTTGTGTTTTTTTACTTATCAAATTGTAAATTTATTTTTTTATGCTACTGTTCTTTGGCCTTACAAGTACTAATTTTTTTTATCTACAACAAAACCATCATTTACACTTAAAAAAAAAGTCAGGTTGAGGGTTCCATATCTTTAACTATTTAAATACTGCTAGACGCTAACTTTTTAGTTAGGGCCTATGTTTCTTTCTCTTTTTTACAATGCTCTGCTTAATGTCTTTGAAGATGCATTTACCAGGTTATCAGGCTTATTCATTCGTTGTCCTCTTTCCTTGTGTTATCACCGAGATTTCTTATGGAACACCAAAAAGGGATCGAATTCCTTGTAATAGAAGTTGATAAAATTCAGTTTCTTGTTATTTACATTTTAAACCGATCCATAAACGCATGCATGAGGTTTGATATAACTATCTTGTTTTGATACAGCTTCATAAGCAAGGTTTCCAAGATTTCTGGCCATTTTTTCCAGAAAATGCTAAATGTAGACACATTCCGAAGATAAGTCTCCATTTTTGCAATTCCTTGTAATAGAACGGATTAAATTCAGTTTCTTGTTATTTGCATTTAAGCCAATCCATAGACGCATGAATGGGGTTTGACATAGCCATCTTGTTTTGATACAGCTTCATAATCAAGGTTTCCAAGATTTCTGGCCATTTTTCTGGGAAATGCTAAACGTAGACGCATTTTGAAGATAAATCATCGTTTTTGCAATTCCAGCAGAACTGAAAAATGCCATGTATTTAGTAAATAGAGACTGGTGTTCCGTCTTTAGCCTAGAAATTTGGCAGAAAAAAATACAAAATACTTTAGTATTTCAATGAGTTATAATTTTTCAAATGAAATTGCAGGGAAAGGGGGAATAGAGACGGGATGGTTAAAGAAAATGTGTGTTTGCAGATTTGCATTAATTTTAAGACAGGAGATAGGCTCAAAGTGAGGAAATATTGCCATCTAGAATGTTTCTAATTTTATGATAGATGGCGCTACTACAAATGCATTAGTTTTTTGATTTGATGCTTGAGTAGAGTGAGCAAAATGATTTTGTAAAATACATTTTAACTGTATAATAACAACATTCTCAAACGTAGACCTTCTCAAATAAAATAATAGAATTTATTTAGTAAGTTATTGGATTCAATTAAAATGCATAGCATACTTTGTATAAGTGTAGCCTAGGTTTATCTTTCATGAGTAGGCTATAGACAGAAGGTTAGACTTCTCATCTTGATACAAGGTAGATATGATTGGATGATAGTTGGAATGAAGCTAGTTATGATTAGTTGCTTGCAATCTAGGATTTTTTCTTTAGTATTTAAACTTAAACAAATGTTAGCCCACCCCAATATCTTAGCCTTAGGCACAGCAAACAGAATTACTGTATTTCATAGCACATATCTCAGGTCAGGTTGAATGTATCTACAGTATAGTCTGTGGTAAAATTCTACCTTTTGCTACCTTGGAATGGGGTCAGATTAGGAAAATGGAACTTTCAAAGATGGGTCTACAGGCTAAAGTATGTCCATGGAAGGTATTTTGAGGTACCTAACTCCACTCCAGTAAATGTTTAGTTTCACCACAAACTATCTAAACTGGAAACTGTGGAGTTTTCTATTATGCATCAAGCAGGTAAGTGGCAAGCAGGCAAACATAAGTGAGTAAGCTTATATTATGACCCAAGCACCTACAAAATAAATATAAAAATCAGTAAGAAAAATCAATGTCTGATCACTTTAAATTGAGAACTCTACATCTTCCTTCTTTTGGATTTGTTCTTCTTCAAGTGATCCAACAGGGTTTCATGGCTGAAGGTTTAATTTAGCTGGCTCCTTTATAACCCTTCCTGACCTTGTTGTCTTCAGATTTGGTTGTGCTGTAGTTGCAGCTTTGGAACCAGGAGGTGTGCTTTGTGGTTCCTTAGGGTTTGGTTGTTGGTTTGCTCTTGGTGTCTGAAAGGATTCTTCAGGCAGGCTAAACCTCTGACTGATATTGCTTGATGGGCTTGTGATTTAGGGGGATTTGCACAATGGTTCAGGTTCCATGGGCACCTCCATGTTCATTAATGGCATCACATTGTTTTGCAGGTAGATGCACTTGTTGATAGTGGGTCTGGCACATATAAACTTCCTGTTGCATCTATATACAGCTCCTTCTTCTGTCTTTACAATCACTGAGTGGTTGCTTGATTTGTCATATATACTGGTTACTGTGGCCTTAATCAATCTTTCATTTGCCTGCCCAGTTTTATTGAGCCATACTTGCTGGCCTGGTGTAAAAGGTTTGATCATGCATGTACCTCTGTTGTAAGCCTCCTTCTTGGCTTCTTGCTGCCTTGTATTCCTCTTTGGGCACTGCCTAAATAGCACTGCACCATCAAAATAACGCAAAACCTGTTACACAGACAGATTGGGAACACATGGAAAAGTGAGGACAGGAGTCCTCACTCAGCTCTGAGGGTATCTGGGGCTGGACATGCGGTGTGTGATTCTCCACTGTTCTGCAAATTTTTTGAATTCATCTGCTGTGAACTGCAGACCATTGTCAGAGGTAAGTACTTGTGGGATCCTGTGTTGTGCAAATTGGCTTTTCAGCTTAGTTATGATGGCTCCCAAGCTTGTACTGTCTAGCTTGTCAAGTTTGATGTATCTACTATAGTAGTCAGTGGTTACCAAGTAATTTCTTCCTTCCCAGAACAGTAAATTGGTACCCACATGTTCCCATGGGTACTCAGAAATTTCAGAATTGATGAGAGGTTCCTTTGGCTGGTAATTGCTGGATCATTGACATATTTCACATCTGGAGATATACTTGGTGATGTCAGCAGTGATGTTTTGCCAGAAAACGCATGAGTGCACACATTGTTTCATTTTGACAATGCCTAAGTGGGCTGTGTGAAGATGGGTCATGATTTCTTGGTGTATACATCCCAGTATTATGATTTGATCACCCTTTAAGAGGATTCCTTGGTATGTTGCCAGTTTGTTTCTGTGATTCCAGTACTCCTGAATTTCAGATGGGCACTGTTTTTTGTGCTCTGGCCATCCTTTTTTGATGGTGTTGGCTAGAACTTACATTTTTGGGTCATGTTTGGTACTGTCTGCAATGCTTTGCACCATTTGGTCTTTGATTGGGATGTGTTTCATAACATTATGCACATGTGGTCACCTTTGCAGCTCTGTATGTAGCTATTGCATGAGCTAGAGTTAGTCCTGCTCCTTCACTAAGTAGTCATTCCCGAATCTTGTCTTGCTTAACTCCAAAAACTAGTCAATCTCTGATCATTTCATCACTGGTTGTTCTGAGTGCGCATTCTTTTGCTGTGATGTGCAACTCAGTGAGGTACTGCTCTATGGATTCACCGTCTCTCTGGTTACATTTGTGGAACTGATATCTTGCAAATATAGAGTTTGCAAGTGGTTCAACATGTTCACTAAACTTCCTTAGATATGTTTCAACATTGTTTGTTTCATTGGCAGTTAATGTCCATGTATTGAAAATGTCTCTGCCCTTTTCACCAGCCCACATCAGCAAGTATGAGCATTTCATTGCACTTGTTTTTTCACTTAGAGGTCCTGTAAACATAAGTTCTGCATGCTGTTTGAAATGTGACCAGGCAACTTTTAAGTTTGTTGCATCCCAATTTATTGATGGGCAAGCTCCAAATTCCATGTTGTATTCCTCAGACTTCTGACACCATGTGGAGTTTTCTATTATGCATCAAGAAGGTAAGCGGCAAGCAGGCAAACATCAATCATGTTAGTAAGTAAGCTTATATCATGACCCAAGCACCTACAAAATAAATATAAAAATCAGTAAGAAAAATCAATGTATGATCACTTTAAATGGACAACTCTACAGAAACTATGCTGCAAAGCAGCATAGTTTCCATACTATAGTACTTACAAATGCTAATTCTTGGAGTACATCCATTTCTGGTTGACCCTCCTCCTCCTCTATGGGGCAAACTAAAAATGCTTAAAGTGGGCTTGCTTACAGGTAACATTACCTATAGAGCAAAGCATATGAGGCCATGAGCCCTGCAGGCAGTACGTTAAGGTCTGTATTCTATAGGCTATTTATTTAATAAACCTTGTTTGAGTTTTTTTTTTGTCTCTTTTTTTTAGTTTTATCAGTCTTTGTCGGTTAAGTATAAAATAAAGACCTTGGCCTGCTGTCTGCAGGGCTCATGTACTAATACACTTTGCTTTATAGGTAATGTTACCTGTAAGCTAGCCCCCTTTCCACATTTTTAGTTTGTCCCATAGAGGAGGAGAGTCAACCAGAAATGGATGTACTTCTCTAGTAATGACAAAAAAAAAAACAGTATAAAATCACCAGAACCCTGCTATATGCAGGAATACATACTTTAGACAGCTTGTGATGAAACTAAACATTTACCTCTACTTGTTATGGGGGGGGGTTTCTTATAAAGTTATTTACGGGGGAGTTTCTTATAAAGTTAAGTTGGATTGTGGCATGGGAGCTTTATAGTTAAGGGATATAGATTAGGAGGGTTCTATTGACAAGTCTCTATAACCATGGAGATGAAATCATTATCATGATGTTTAGGTCTACCAAGATGAGCAGATTCCCTTGGGAACGATCCAGTAGACAATAGGAACTGTACCTGGTACCTTGACTCAAAGACAAACACAATTATTGACAATAATTTTATTTTCTTACTTCATATACAACGTCAGGTAAAATGACTTCAATGAGAGATATCAGTATATGTGCATCAAAGACTGAGTACAGAATAAAGATTGCATTAGGACTAAATACACTCCTAACTTTTGGTTCACCTTATATATCCAGAATCAACCCGGATTTCTAAATTAAGCACTGGGTAGACTGACCTCAGAAATGTTGCAATACAACTCTTCTTTTGATTATACAACATATGGCCTAACCTCCTTGCAAAAGATTTATTACAACGAGGGTTTTCACCTCTAGTTTGTTGACCAGACCAGAAATAGAAATCTGGTTTCTAATTGACTTTAATCAAAAGTTTGAATCCAATTTTGGTAGTCTAAAAAGTATCATTTTTTGCTTGCTGTAAGATTTGTACCAAAGGTAAAAAGTATCATTTTTTGCTTGCCATAAAACTTGTGCCAAAAAGCACAAATCCTATGAGATGATGAATTTACACTTTAAAATCTTTAGATGTATAAGAGATTCTTATTTAAACTTTTTACAGTGAATAAATGAGGGATTTGGTTTTGAGTTCTGTAAGGGGGAGGGGGGTTGCTGGTCCATATGTTACACCACTCCTTCTCCCTCTAAAGGGTCCTTGCCTTTGATGACCTTTAAAAATCTGTGTGTTATTAAAGTGAAACCTTGCAAAAATAGATGTTCTGCTGAAATGAAGCACAACAAAATAGTTTTCAGCTTCAGCGCTTTGCTCAATCACAATTTACAAGGTTTTAGAGATAAAAAAAAAAATTTCCTAAATTTTGAAAAGAAAAACATTGATACGGTTTACAATTCTACTCAAATAATAGGAATTACATTTCCAGAACTAAATTCAAAGAATAAGAAACTGATAACTGAAAATTAAGGTAAAATGTTGTTTGTCAAAATTTCAATAGGTATTGACCTCTCATGTAGGCAAATTTCAGGACCCTCTAGTTACAATAGTTACCATCTATGTAACTTTTTCATCTGTTTTAGGAAAAGAGACTTTTTGATCTGAACTTGGTTATTGCTAAGTTTCTTTGTACTATGTTTCAAAATTAGTTTTCAAACATTGTTTACAATATTCATAATAAATTTTGTAAGATATTGCATATAAAAATGCCAAATTTGGGTATTTTCTGATTTAACCTGTTTGTTCCCCTTTCTGGGGATGGAAATGCCATGCTTGACTATAGGTTTACATTGATTCAATTTGACACAGAACTGCTAAAAAACCATATCAACTAACAACAATTGAGACAGTACAAAAAACAAGGAAAATTCTGGAAGATTTGCTTGTGACCAAAGGAAGAATTACAGGAACCTCAATGTTCTGTTTTGATCAGGAGCTGACTCTAGTGTCTTATCTTGATAAGCCATCAAAAATGGTCAACTTGCCATGAGGATACAAGTATCACAAATCCAGTCTAGAAGTCTTGAGATCAATAGATACTGTAATAACACCAAAGGCAGTGATGATACATTTGAACAACTATGTAGTTCATTGTCAGCTGCTGGGAAGGCCATCAGCTTGCCCATGTGTATGTTTTATGGGCTGATCAACACTTATGTCATCTACTCCTTCAATATCTCTAAATGTGGTGGAAAACCAATTTTACAAAAGGCTTTCATGAATGTTCTGTTCAAAGAGTCAGCTCAGCCATATATGGCAACTTGATTAGAGAACTCAACTTAGCAGTTCTTGATTTGACTCAATATCAGTCAAACAACAGAGGTGACTGACACAATACAGTTCATGACATTTAATCTGTGGAAGGATAAGAACAACCTGTAGTCTTTGCCCAGTATATGTTTTCTGAAATGACTACCAATTTCTGTAAACACTACAAAATACACTTTCATGGTGAACACCATGTGATGTTATGCACCCCATATGACTCCAAAAAATGACACCAATTTTTTCTGCTGTTTAGAACATTCTTTAAAGATTTGATTTTGATAATTCTCACTTTTAAAATATACCAAAATGATGAATTTTAGAAGTCAGCATTTCTTCAAGTAGTAAGTTTTACCAAAGCTTACCATCTAAGTAACTTTTTAGGAATCTTACCTTTCTAGGATTAAATAGGGTAGGCTGTAAGGGTGACTTCTGTCTTAATTTCAAAGTTGGAAGTAAAAATTTTCCAAGATTGTAGTAAGCTGAACCCAACTAGCTTAGTCCTAATTAGACAATCCTAACCTGAAAAATTGATGTTCATGTCTTGAAAGGTACATTATGATCAAGATATTTGGCCCAGACTAGGTACTGTCTGAGTACTGGGCTCTTATTTAGGACAAGTTCTTATTTAGTCACCCTCTCCTTAAGGGAAAACTATAAAGTCCTGACAACAACTTAGAAAAACACTTATTTATACCATTCCTAAAATCGCTTGACTCTGCTTTATTTTGACCCCACCCCCTAATATGCAAATATGTATCCTGATTATAGTAAGTAACATTTGAAAGCACCAGAAAGAAAAGGGTTTGTCTATGGATTTTCTTTAATGTATATAATCTGGGTGTATATTTACATATCAGGAGGGGGACAGTAAAGTAAATTGATGCACTTTTAGGGATACAATAAGTAAACATTTTAGAATTTCAGAACTTTTTTCAGAATTCTAGAATATTTACTTTTGGAGAGAGTTCCAATGAATAAGAATTATAGGACAGAGCCCCAAGTACCAGGATGGTCCCAAATCTTTGGCAAATGTATTGAGTGTATCTTTCCTACACCTATTAGAATGTATGTTTCCTAATCTCGGAGACAGTGTGTATAGGTTTAGATAGTTCAGAATGACTGATAGTTAGGAATAGATTTTCTGGGATTGGCCAACTACAATTTTGGAAAACTTTGTTTTACAACATTAAAACTTTAGACAAAACTCAGGACCTGTAATGTGATCTTTGTTGGAATTTGTTTTTTAAATTTCAACTCAGCCTTTGCTTTTAATTGTTTGAAATATTTACCAAAATATTATTTGAGATGGTTTTTACAAGTGGATAACAATGGGATAAAACTTGATAGTATGATTAATAGTGTCATGCCAAATATTAAAGAGTTTGTGGTAACAAACTGTAAGTAAGGAGCCATGCAGTTTAATAGTAACCAAAGCTGTAAGAAATAGTCTTGTTCAATAGATAGTTTAATAGATAGGCTATGTCAAAGAATAAAATTTTGATGCTTATTCAGAGTATATGAAATTTATCAAGTTTAATGTTACCCATCAAAAGTTGCAAGCCTGATAAAATTTGCCAGATTTTTGAAAAAGGGGGAAACAACCCCAAAACATCAAGTGATCTTAATGGAAATCGCACCATCAGATTTGGCATATCAGAAAACCCTACTGTAGAGGTTTCAAGCTCATATGTACAAAATTGTGAAAATTTGTATTTTTTGCTAGAAGAAAGAACGTAGATGTGTGTTTATTTTATTTTACTTTTTGTTTGTTTTCCCTTAGGCTACTGTGATTTTGTCAAACCAGTGATCCTAGAAGATCAGGAGAGGGTTCATTTGATTAGAAATCAGAAGTTCTAGTCTCTTTTTAAGTGACTATTTGATGGCAGCTAGCCTTATTCCCCATGCCCCCTTTCCTCCAAAAGTCTCCTGACCAAATTTTTGAGATAGCTATTTTGTTCAGCATAGTTAAAGGATCTAGCAACTATGTCTTTGATAATGAACTACCCCCCTCCCCCACCCACAGTTCCCAGGGGAAAGGCTGCAAGCTATGAAACTTGCTTATTGTTCACATATAGTAATGATTATTGGCAAAAGTATACAGACAATTATTTTTTTTTGGGGGGGGGATGGTGGGAGAATATTTTCATGAGGAATTTTTCATGAAATGGTCAGATTATTTAAAAAAAAACGATCAGAAATTAAATTTTTAAAAAGCAAGTTTTTTCAGCTGAAAGTAAGGAGCAACATTGAAACTTGAAAAGAATAGAAATTATTACATAAATGAGGGAGGTTGACCCCTCCTCAATACCTTGGTCTTCATGCTAAAGTTTTTGTAGAACTTAAAAAAGCGTATTGTTCTAATTAAGTGGTCCTTGTGTTTCAAGAGTCCTCAAATAATTGGAACAAAAAGTCAAACTTTAATGTAAAGAGTGAGGCATTAAGATGGGGGCTACCTCTTTCATATAGATAATAATTTCCGTTCATTTTAAGTTTTAAAGTTGCCCCTCCCTACTCTCAGTTGAAAAAAACCTGTTTTTTAATTTAAATATAAAGGAAGAATTAGGTGCAAGCAGAAACTAGCACAATTACTTTGGCTGAGAGCAATATTATTTGCATAATCAAAAAAAAAAAATTCTGACAGGAGAAAATTTAGTGTTGTTGTACTAAGTACCCTGGATATAGTTGATGTCATTATCTCCATCATGAACCATCTCAAGTGTGATTATGGTATGAATTTAGAACCACAGACCAAAGCAAGGGGCCTTCCTACTAGTGCTACCATTACTAACATAGTAACTCCTTTTAACATAGTAACTAGCATTACTAAGTTAGTAACTACATTACTAACAGACATCCCCCAGTGATTTTCACTGTTTTGAGCTTTGAGTTGATAATAGAACTTTCCAGAGTTGTTTCAGCTATATGCTGACATCCTGTTTTGCCCAGATAAGACTAGGGGGGTTTTCTAGAAATACAGGGAATTAGTTGGTGAGACTAAAGCACAAACTGCAGCCAATGAATCTAACAATGTCATTTGACATTTACAGGTAGTATACAGTACACTACTAATGAATACTAGATTAGAGAAAGGTTCTTAAAGTATCAGGGATGAAGTTCCTTGTTAGTTAAGTACTAATTTATCTTGATATGGAAGAATTTTGTTTTTGTATCTGTTTTAATGACCACGGCCCTTGGAATTTTATCAATAAATTCGATTCTATATTTTCTGTCATTATATTTTTCCAAATGTCTTGTCATACAAATTGGATGAGAAGGGTTCTTTTGATCACTCTCAAATTCTGCCATTGCCTTCTACATCCCTACAGGGTGTCAAATTAAGATTTCAAGATAGCTATCATGATCAGAACAGTCCATTTTGCGTATTTTCAGTCTGGTGTAAATCTAATTGTTCTTTGTTCATATTTTTATTTTTTAAAATTTTGAAAACTTTCTTTAGACTATGATAATCTTTATATAAGCTTGTAGGTCCCTAGAAGATGGAAGTTGAGGAAGCCATCAACAAGCTTGAGCAAACTCTTTGGACAACTAAATCTATTGTCACAAGGAAGATTAAAAAATCTGAAGAAACCTTAGTGGCTCCAAGTGACCTAGAACTAGAGTCAAGACTTGAATTGTTTTCTTCAATTGATGAGACAACCACACAAACTGAAATAATAATGAAGATTTACAAAGAGAGACTCTGCCTTTTAGCATCAGAAGAAGCAGCACTTGCAAATTTTCTGAGGGATGTTGGCAAAGCTGACAAAACAGGTATGATTACACATTCTGTGAAACCATGTCTGTACCTTAAAAGTGGCTCTGGGTTCAATTTGGGTTGATAATGCACCCTCTATCAGCATGCTACCTTTCAGTGACACTACCTTCCAGGTGTATTGTATCATTGATTTTTTTTAACGCAAATGAAAAAAAATTTGGTTTAAATAATGGCTGTTTTATCAAAAATTGTGTCTTATTATAGTGCTATCAAGAAGAGTTTATAAAAGACACGTAGAGCAGTAACTTTTAAATGAGCCATTGAATAAAAATTTCTACACTCAGTTCTTGTATGATATAGTCCCTGATATATTTCTCTGATGCTCAATCCTGATTAAACTCTTCTGATTTATTTCTCTGATGCTCAATCCTTATTGAATATACCCAAGTAAGATAAAAATAAAATACTCTAGAAACAAATTTTGGCTTTATATTTTCCATCTATTCTGTCACTTCTCTTTGTCTTGTCTCATGGTTCTATAATGCATCAGTGAATGAACAACTTGAGCAGTAGGGGCTATATCATACAAGTACTCTACACTCTTTCGATTGCCTGCTACTGTTGGTAAAAAAACAAACAAACAAAAGGGGACAGGTTACTGCTACCCATGCAAAAAAAGACATTCCTAGTCTTTCAAGTTGGGGGGCCCAAAACCTCCAGCTCAAGGTTCTTCAACCATGGTCATTTCAATGGTAAATTTATCATTTCGATCCACTGACATTTTGAGGTGTTTCAAGCTCTTATTCAAAATTTGAAAAAAAGTGTTTTTGCCATGAACTTATATTATTAAGATGAACCTATGTAATGCTTGTTATTCCTGAATTGTTTTTAAATGAAAAATGGTCTTACTTGGCAGTTTTTTTAAAACATGTTTTAAAGTTTTTGGTAACTGTGGGCTGTGGCTGGCTCTTTACTGGTGTTGCTGGAACCATGGTTTTGGTTGGTTTATGATTCGTGGTTCATGGACCTGTTATGAGCATGTCATTTTTTCAGTAGCACTACATTATGAGTGTGCTACCTACCACCAGATCTCTATGATTTTCTTAGCATTTATTAGCGAAATGCCAAGTTATCAGCAGTATTTTTTAGTCCTTTGTAGCATACTCATAAGGTAGTGCCACTGAAAAGTTGGCCCGCTCACTAATGACATACAATCTGGGGAAATTAATATTAGAGGGCAATATTGTTTATATGGAACTTCCTAATTTATAAGATACTTTAATGGTACATATTTTCTGAGTTTTAGTAGTATGTCTGTCAAGCAATCCAAACCTCAAGATCACTTTTTTAGTTAGTGATAGGTGGCACATTGCCTTATGCTGTTTTAATTTGCAATTGACGGGGGGGGGGGGGCAAATATGTCAGAATAATTGTGTTTTCACTCTGTTATCAGAAAATCATCCCCATTTTTGAAGATCTTGTTGTGTGGGCCATGCTGATAATCCTTCATCAGTTTACTAATACCGTTTTTATGTCTTTCTTGAAGATTTGTGCTATTGCTTATTGCTGCAAATAAGGTAGGAAGTGAGGTTAATAGCTGGTTTTATGCTCAATCAGGAGTTAGCAGGGTTGTATCCTAGCCTCATTTATACGGGTTACTTTGATGAATTTGTCCTAAGGAACACGGCAAATGCTGTGGGAAGTCATGGAATCCAATGTAAAGGTAAAATTCTCCTACACTTTAATTATGCAGATGACTTGGTGGTCCTAGATAAAAAATGTTAGTAAAATGAGTAACTTCTGGGAGTTTAGGGTGCAAGAATAGGGTTTAGAGTTATTATTAGGAAGGACATGTTGCTTAGACTAGGATTCAATGAAGGTGAAGAGTCTATGCTGGGTATCAAGAAGATTGATTATGTGGATAGCTTCACTTACCTTAGTAGTATTATTAGTTATGATGGTGGATCCAGTGGTTTTCAATATTCGGCTATAATTTGGTAATTGACAGACAGCCTCATATGTTTTTTATAGCTTCTTGGACCATTCAACAAGGTGTGTTACCTAAAAAATGGCTCCAAGATGTGTGGCCAATATCTTCCTTTAGCTCATGGGATTGCCCAACGTGCAATTTCAGAGGATTTGACTCTCCACGTTGTTTCTCAACACACTTTGACAAGAATAGTTTCATTCAAAAAAAAATTCTGAGAGGCTGTGCGCTTGACAAACATTGATGTCTCTGCTGTCTGAAAAAAATAATCTACATGCGGTTCCAGAGATGGCCAGAAAGGAAAATGTTACCCCACCATTTAACTTGTCTTACTGCCTGTTTACTTCCATGTAAAACGCTAATGTGAAAAGTCAAGTTATCGAGATATTATATGACAAATTACATGATTTTTGCACAGGAGGGGCCAAGGGATGCCAGAATATTGGAGTTCATCAAAGGTCCATATAAAAAGAGAACGATGGTACTTTCTAATGAATGATGAGGTTGTGGTGGTTCATATTACAATATGGACCATTCAAGGTCCATATGAAAAGAGAACGATGGTACTTCCTAATGAATGATGAGGTTCGTATATAATCATTATTTCTTTCTCTTCTTTATATGACTATAAGGCTTAAGAAATACAAACCAAAAAAAATAATGTCATGTTAGAAAAAATTTTTTCCTTGATTTAATTTTAAATTAAAAAAACTGGGAGTGTTTCTTTGGCACATCCGCATGTATATTTAGAATACCTGAGTAACTTTTTGTGGCCAATCACCATTAGTGAGCCCACAAATTTGTTGACGGTTTTACTTGCTTTATCATTGAACATAAACTAACATGAATAGCATTTGTGGAGTCTTTTTCAAAAATTGAAGGTGAATAAAATCAGGGATTCACCTTCATTGTGGCTCGCTATTTCAAAGATATTTGACAAACGCTGCTAATGGTAAGGGTGTGACGGGGAAACTTTCCCTGTTTTTGACTAAATTTTCATTTTAATTATTTGTATTTTTTTGTTCTAAAAAATAGCACATTATTTTTTGGTTTTTGTTAATTTTAGGTAAAAAGAAGGTTAGAGGGTGCAGCCACCCAAAGGACCTATGTCTTTTATGTGGTTATTAATTTTTTTTTATATAATTTAGTCATTATTTTTTGGCTGAAGTAAATAAAAATATCTGTAACGAATTTTTCGCATATGTAGCTGAAAAATAAGAAGGAAAACAGTTCTTACTAGAGTTTTTCTTTTAAACGTCTTTAATACATTTGTTAACGTGCAGACACATGGAATAATAGTTTATTCCCTTAAATTTACTGTGTATAATAGTTTATTACCAAGGAAATTACCTATGAGTTTATTACCAATATTAATAGTTTATTACTAAGGAGTTTATTACCGATATTCATTGTTTATTACCAAGGGAAGTACCGAGGAGTTTATTACCAATATTAATAGTTTATTACCAAGGGACTCGGGTGTTTCAAAAACTAGCTTGTAGCCGAACGAATGTAGCTTTTACCTTTCGGTAATAGGGCCTAGGTCTGAATAAGGCAGCCTTGGTGAGTCCTGACGTTTATCGCCCTTTTCAGGTGCTGGGAAAGTCATGGGCACTGCTGCCAAAGCTATGGCACAGGTTGCCCAGCAAAGAGCTGCCTTGAGGCATCCCATTATGAGGCTTCATCAGGAAGTAGTCACATTTAGGAAACGAGCCATAGCTGATTCTGCAAAAACAGTTGCAATATGTGAAAAAAAGAGAGACGATTATAAAGGTAAAGTAATTGTCTGGATATATTTTAATGGGATTTTTCCAAAGTTTCCTTTTTTTTTGGGGGGGGAGGCTTGTAAGTTGTTGTTTAATCATATTTTTACTAATCTGTTTCTAAAGAAATATGCATGAATAATAACATCTGAAGGATTTTGAAAAATTTTAATGAGATGACAGTAATTTGAGCACCGTAATCAGGAACGACCTATTATGCACTTCCCTAAAATGATGAAAACACTTTTATTTTCGTTATCAGAAATCTAAACGTTGGGTTTTTAAGAACTATTGAATCCCAAAGAATTCCCAAAAAATTGTTGAGCGTTTTGATAGCCGCATCTATATCTTGTTTTATTTACCTATGTCAGCTGGAAGAAGGAATTTAATAAAAATGCTGATTTTTTTTCTATTTTTATATTTGTCGTACCTGGCCTCTCTTCCTCTCTCTATCCTTTTCTCTCTCTTTCTCTTTGCATAATGATTCATTCTTTTCTTTGTTTGACCTACAGTGAGTATTTCAATAGCGCCTTGTGTATCTAATTTTTATTTATCTACATTAGCCTATAAAATTCAAAAGATGTGCTATATTTCCTCAGTATGAATATTTTTTTCATACCTGGCTTCTCCCCTTCTTTCCTTGTCCCTTTCTTGACCCATTGTTTCGTTTTTCTCTTCTTTTTTTTCTTTAGACTTACATTGAGCAAGTTATTGGCGCCCTTTATATCTTATTATATTTACCTAAGTTAGTTGACAAAATAAATTTTCCGTTAGATACACTAGATCTTCTCTATTTAAAATTTTTGTTACTGGTTTCTCTCTCTCGTTCTTTCTGTCTTTATGTCTCCACCCCCCTTTATTTTTTCATCTTTCACTCTTGTTTTCTCTCACGCGAAGTATTAAATTAAGCAATAAGAGTATATTATATCTTTTATATAGCTGTAAGCAAATAGAAAAGTTTCTTATAGGCTTTTATACCTTGTACTTACATCTGAATAATTTCTGAGAAAAACGCAAAAGTTTTTAACTTTTTTTAAGTTTTTAAGTTTTTAGTTTTAAAATTTTCAAGTTTTAAGTTTTTAACTTTAAGTTTTATTTCTAACTAAATTTTTAACTTTTTTTAAGTTTTCAAAGCTGCTTCTGATACCAAAAAAAATCCGTCGTATTTTTTAAATATATGAAAATGTAGATACTAGGTTTTGTTAGTGTTTTCCTAGCAAGGTCAACATGAAATTTAACTGATAAAACCTACATCTAAGCTTGTTTTCATTAAAAAAAAAATGTTAGCAGTACTCTAGCGCCTGCTAACATACCAAGTTTAGACGAATATGCATATTTGGACTTCTATTTTTCTTCATATGGGCTATCTGCATCTATTGTCTATTAGTCTATTCGTCTTCGTCTATTGGAACAGATGTGACCAGAAGGTTTTTCCAAAATTGGCAAAAATTGCTAAGTATCATTGGGCATAATTTCTCTACGATGATGTCCTTTTTTTCGAAAATGCCTCTTGGTGTTGAATCTGACTCAGGTATTTTTCCTGTTGTTGAATGGCTTTTGAAGAAAGCCAGAAATCTCAACTTTATTGTTCTCAAAGCTTGTGCGATAAAACGGATGTCGGGATCCTTGACGGAACTCAGCTTCAACAATGTCTTTCAAGTAAGGCAGCTTGACCTTCTTTGTGCTAGCTCGGTTTTTAGAGGTCCAATTTCGGAAGGAACTGTCCATTGTGATAGCAGTTACTCCTTTCAATGACCCACTGACACGTGTCAAAAAGCAGCAAAATCATGTATTTTTCCCATTTTTTCATCTTTACCTCAATGTTGCCGTGAATTCCGTCAGCGGGATGATGAGTGTGTCTTTTTGTAAGGTACCTGAGAATGATGTACTCTGGCTCGAAATCTTGGTGGACTATTTGTACAAGGGCTGTGTATAATACCCAGTTCTTATTCTGACCTGAACAATTATCCATCCAGAGTATGAATTCTCTAACTTCTCTTTCACTTGTTGCAGTGATTACTGAATAGAGAGTCAACAATGTTCTCAGCCCCCCTGCCTCTTAGTACCCCATGTCACAGAACACAGAAAGAGTTTCCTAACCCAAAAGATCCTGGAGTTTCGGATGTACCTTTACAAATGTCTCGTTGAAAACTACCAAACGACTAATAAAAATGGACTCTTTATTTTCGGGCAATTCTGGAAGCAAGATCACCTTCTGGAGGTCCACTGCTTAAACTCTTGTATAGGGACTCCAGTTTTCGCTTGTTTCTTCCTGATACTTGTGGGTAGCTTTCCTAGCCATATATATGTGCAGCTACCATTCATATTTCCAAGAACTGTCGAGTTCCTGATCAGGTAACTCTTCATCATCCACCTCAATATCATTGGTTTTTTTTTAATATCGCTCACATGTCGGACAAGTATCAGATACTGGTATTTTCAAAGAAATATTCATGGTTTTTCAGAATTCACCTGCATACTTCAACTGAGATATGAACGTCAGTGTGTTTTTGTAAGAAATCATCGAACATGAACTGGATACTCAACGAAGAAGGTAAGCATTTACATTTGGTAAATTTTTTCTTCGGTAGTGTGGGGTACATGGCTTGAAGCTGTTGATATGTGAAATAATCTTTTATTTGATTTCTAATGATATCTTGTGCCAAGGTGCTTTTTTTTCCACCGTTTTCACAGAGATTCTGACCGACAATTCCGTTTTTTATTTTCTTACACAATTCGGTAATAAGTGCATCAGCTCTTAAGCCAAGGGTGTTTTGAAATGTTTTCTTGTATACTGGAATTTTTGTTTAGAGGTATGCCACAGCCTTTGGAAGAAAATAAAGCCTCGATTCATTTTGTTAAATGTGAAGTCTTGGTGGCAATGACTTGGTGAAGTCATTGTTAAATGTGAGGTTTCTGTGAAGTCTTTGCAGCGCGGTTGTTTTTGTCATGTTCGGTGTTTGATGGGAGTCGATTTTACACATACTGTAAGCCACTTGAGCCTCGACTCAAGGTTCTTCCCAAAGGCTGTTTCAGATTGCAAATCGATTTTCTTTTGTAAGTCCTTTGCTTTGCTTCTTACATAATGGTTCACAAGAAGTTAAATCGTTTAACGGGTGTTTCAACTTGTCTCGTGTTATCGTTTCTTCTCCACCTTTGGCTCTTTCTCGTCCAGGATGTGACTTTATGCTAAATTGTCCATGTGCAGTTTCCTTGCCTATCATGTTTTGAACATTCGGTGAAGGACAGATTAAGGAGTTCGTGTGGTAGGTCAGGAGCAGCTGGTGCAATCGCTTGCACACTGTTTAGTAGAGCAACAATCTCATCAAATATCTCCACATCTACCTCATCCAAAACATGAAGTTGCATCAAATGTAAACTTTCAGTATAGTCGCCATCATTATCGGTGCCCAGTATCACTGGAATTTCGTTTTTGTTATCGACCAAATTGGAATGCATAGCAGATGATAATGTACAGGGAGATTGGACTTGTTCGTAAGGTAACGGTCTGCAACAGAAAATGAAATTGTGATTCGTTAAACATTAGGTTACCTGATACACTCTATGCTATGCAATATAACCAATCGCTGCAGCCTAGTAAAGAGCAAACCTTGGCCCATAGCAATCAAAAATTAAAGATTCTAAAAATAGTAATTAGTGCTAAAAAGTCCTTTTTCTATAACAATTCAGGAATAGTAATTGTTTCTCAGGTTAACCTCAAATATAAATTTTTATGACGAAAACAAATTTAGTGGATTTTTTAAAGTGTCTGTAACCCCTCAAAAGTGTGTCAGATTGAAATAAAAAGTATACCTCTGAAATCATCATGGCCAAAAATCCTTTTATTCTTTTAGCATAACACTAGTCAATTTTACATATAGTTATATGGAATGGGTTGAGGGGTTATACTTTTGGTTGGTTTTAAGTTTCAACTTCGCTCTTTACTTTCAACACACACAAAAATGGATAAATCTATACATTCACGGATTATACCCCCGCCTCCCTAATGTGCAAATATATATCCAGAATTGCATCCTGATACCAAATATAACGTTCATTTGTGTCGTTACGAACTTTACCTCCAGCTCTAAATATATTCAAACAAGGGTATATATTTGTACATTAGGGGGGTGAGGGTAAAGTTCATTTGCGACACAAATGAATGTTGTATTTGGTTTCGGGATGCAGCTCTGGGTATAGATTTACACAATAGGGAGGTGGGGTATATATTCAGTTAATGTATAGGTTTATCCATTTTTTTGTGTTGAAAGCAAAGAGGGAAGTTGAAACTGATTTTTTCTCATAAGCTGTCAAACAAAAAAAGATGACAGATAGTATTTTGAAGATCCGAATCTTGGTATCTTTTTGATTATCTGGAAAGTATGTTTAGACAAGGTTTAAGTACTGAAATTAATAAAAAAAAAAAAAAAATAAATAAAAGGCAAATACGTCGAATAACATTGTGTATTCAAGTTGTATCTGTTTCTCTACAGATTCTATGGCTGATGTCTAGAGAAACATACCAATATAGGCCTACCCAGCCTGCACCGTACTTATGGTCACACCTGGTAATGAAACGGATAAAATAGTCTCACCTTTTATGTTCCAACTCAAGCTGTTCTTTTGCTTTCGCTTTACCATGAGATACCATCGATAGTGTTGTATGCATTTTTGCAATTTATGCATAAACAATGAAGTGATGATGCTGATGCTATAGCGCTGCAGCTGCTGATGGTTTTTTGCTGGTAAAGCGTAATTTGTCAAATACTAGGTTTTTGTGAAAATTTCGATTTCTAGTATGTACGTACTAGGAATGACACGACAATAAAGCTGAGGTCATGTGTAGATACTAGGTAAAATAAACGAAATTAAGCATCGGAGAATTATTTCGTTTGCACCTTTTCATTCCTCGTGGTCTAATTGGTCGGAATCCATTTTTAACTGCAATTCGACTTTTTTGTAGATACTATATTTTGTCAGAAGAAAGCCGCTTTAATGCAAATGGCGAACGTCTTTCGAAACTCGGATCCTGGTGCCACCCGTAAGGGGCAGAAAAATATATTCTTATTCATATATTTACTCTTGGTATGGATGAAGCTCGTAGCAAATTTTACTTCTAGGCTCTTTAATGTGGATGGCGAATGTTTCTCAATCTTTGGATCCTGATTCTGTCCATCAGGGGCCAAAGAAAAATTTGTATTCATATATTTATTTTTGGTATGGCTGGAAACTCATAGCAAATTTTACTTCTAGGCTCTTTAATGTGGATGGCGAATGTCTCCCAAACTTTGGATCCTGATGCCACCCGTCAAATGATGAAGTTTAGAAAAGTTCAAGGACAAGTAAAAGATTCTAAAAAAACCTATGACGGAATGAAGCTTATTGCCATACAGAAAATTGATCTTCTCGCTGCTGCTCGAAGTAACCTTTTTTCTCACAGTATTGCCAACTATCAGAAAATGTTCATAGAATTTTTGACAAGTTCTAGCCAATGCTTAGAAACAGCAGCGGAAAGACTTAAAGAACCGGTTAAGTTCCGGTTTTCGGTTTTAAAAGAGTTAGGCACCCTTGAGAGTCTCAATGAAGAACGGGTTGAAGGATCATCAAATGATAAATTGCTTTTTGACTTCGATTACAGCGACCAAAAACCTAGTGATGAAAGTACCAGATCTATTGATGAAGGTGATGGTGACCTTATTGATACCAGTCAGCTCTTAGCTGAACTAAATGATGCTCTTGATGGTTTTAAGGCTGTTGAACCGGAAACAACTGATTTACTTGATTTAGGTCTAAGTCAAATTGGACAAAGCGTAAACAAAAATCTCGTAGAGGCTGATTTTGATTTCGCTGACATCTACTCTCCATTAGTGATAGATGGCCTAGCAAATGATTTGTCCCAAATGTTAGATTTGAAAAGTGCTCCTGAAGTTTATGGCTCTTCAAGCGTTAAAAAGCAAGAAATTAATCCAACACAGAAGACAGAGACCAAGAGTCATGTAAAATGGTTTGACCTGTTTTCCGAGTTAGATCCACTTGCAAAGCGTACAAATGGTCTTGGTGACTGTTGAATGAGTATTATGTGCTATTGCCTCCTCTGACTGTGGTGATTGAAAAAGCATAATCTTGCATTTTGTAATTTTTACAGGCAAATGAAAAAGCGGAAAAATTTATTTTGGGGTTTTAATTTGTTGTTGACGAATAATTGTTTGTGCAACAAGGTGTTCAGGATAAGAGATATAGAATTTTGCTGTCAAATAATAGAAATTGTAACTATTTATAAAAATGCAGCAATGTGAAAAACCGTCCTTTCTCTTAAATTTTATATTAGAATGAAATGCATAATCCATTTTGATTTTTTCAGTTGTTGTTGATGGAATTGTTTGGACGATGACTATGTAACATTCAAGATGAAATAAATACAATTTTGATATCTTAAACTCAAAATTCCAATTATTTATGCGTTTTAAAAAAGGAAAAATAAGATCTTTTGATAGAATAGATGTAACGTATTTTTTAGACTGCTTATAGTCTCAAATTCCAAAGTAGGTAGAGAAACGCGGATCACACCAATCGATCGAAATATTTTGTTTCCCGGGGGGTGGGGGTATATACCATTTTGTTGAATAATGCCAGCTACCACCTTTTAAACTACTGCAGTCGTGTTGGTGTTTTGCCTTAGTCATTGATGCGATGAAATTGACAAAGAAGAATTGTTTATTTTTCATAGATGGACAAAATGATTAATGTCGGATTTGGGGAAACTAAAATTCCTTTATGTTTGCGTATCTGGATTTGAATGTTATTACTGAAATTATCATTTTGCCTCGCATGTATTGACAAGGCGATAGTGATTTGTCAGTTAATACTGGTGAAGGGATTATTAAATTGCAAATAGCCTTTAGAGTACTAATATAATACAAAATGACTTTTCTTATTTGTTCTAGTACACCAACATATTGTGATTTCATCATTCCACTATTTATTTATTTTTATATATATTCCTGTGTTCGTTTTGTTTTTGTTCGGCTTTCTAGTCAGTTTTGCTTGTAATGGTGCTACATTAAACAAAAAACAACAAATGTTTAGTTTGAAGTATAGTAAAAATTAAAACCATATGCTTTGTCGCTCGAATTCTCAATTTTGTTTATTGGTTGACCAAGCCAACAAGCCCATCTATGGTCTTCTATTGCATACTATTATAAAATTCCATTTTTATAGTTTATCTTTTGTTTTTTCAATGTATGATTTATTTTGCTAGTCATTCCACATTTGATCTGCATTTTCTCCTGTTATATATATATATATATATATATTCTCTTGTTTTAGTTTACTTTGGAACGGTTTTCTAGTCACTTGTTTGCATTGATGCCACATGTCAGAAAAATAAGAATACATTGTTTGGTTTGAGTTTTATTAATTATAAAAGCACCGTTTTTTTGTCACTCAAATTTTCAATTTTGCCAATTGGTTGACCAAGTCAACAAGCCTTTTTGTGGTGTTCTAGTACATTCGATTATAGAATTCCAATTTTATTATTTTTATTTTCTGATTTTCTAATTTGTGATTTATTTTGCTAGTCATTCTACTTCTGATCTGAATATTATTTTATTGTATTATAAAATTATTAGTCAGACTTGTGTGGATGTATCTACTATATCTTTGTTTCATTAAATCTTTATATCAGTATTTTCTTACTACTTAGTTTAGAATGTTTGAATATCTGTGATATTTTTTTTTTCATTTAAGGTGTGACCTGGTACCCTTGCTCTTATTTGGGCTGGATATTGCCCTAGACCATAAATGTACAAGTGCCAGCACAAAAAGTCCAGAGTTTTTTGGAGAGCAAGACATTCTGCATGGAAAATAGGGGTATCATTTGAGCAGGGGAGTCGTTTGGGAGGGGTAGTTTCTCCTAATAATTTGGGGGAAAAATTATCATATAGCCAATGCCCCTTGACTATGCCGGTATGGACCCGTGTGCCCGTCCCCTCCCCCCAATAAAAATGCTGGAGCTACACTCCTACATCTGAGACTTATTCACGTCAGTAAATAGTTCCAGTAGCAATCAACACTAAAAAAGGCACTTTAATACAAGTTTGTATATAAAAAAAATTGGCGAAGTTGGAGTCAATTTTTCCAAATCAAGTGAAAATAGAAAAATGAGACATATAGTAACAAAAAAGGTAAAGATACACTAAAAAAACTGACCGTTTCTCCGGACGCTTGAATTATGTAGGCTTATCTTAGTTTTGACAAGATTCTTGGAGAAACCAAATTTAGGTTGGATGGGCAAAATGAGTTCTGGGAAGGCAGTTGCTCCCGCCCCATAGTAAGTTACGTTCCTGTTGGTTTCATACTATTGGAAGTTAAGGGAGTGGACAGTAATTACACGAAGACAAGAGTCCCCAACGTGACAGTAGAAATTGCAGGTCAGTAGAAGTGAGCTATATTTTCTAAATCCACTTTCGGTATTTCCTATAAATCGGTTAGGTTTGGGAAGAGAGTTTTGCGTGAGTCCTTAATTTATGGTGAGGGGTCGCACCTACATTCACCCTCGAGAGGACACGCGAAAGTGATATTTTTTGCCATTTTGTGGCCCCAAAGTACGAGTTTGCGACATGAAGGGCCAATCGATTGAAAATTCCAAGCTAGTCAATCGATTTAGAAATATGGAACAATTATGATTTGAGCTTCCCACTTGCGGTTCTTTTGAGGCCTTAGCTGACTTGGCTCATGAAATTGGCTCATATTTCTTGAAGAAGAGACGAAACCCTAATTTTTGATTTGTGTATTTTTAGGGCAGAAATCTGAAATTCAACACTTAGTCTGTTATCAATGGCTAAAACCACAACAAATAAACACGCATCCTTGATCTTTAAAAAAATGCAAAATTCCCCATTTTTGTAGAGAGGAGTTTGAAACCTGTACACTAGGTTTCTCCTTCATGCTTAAATCTGATGGTGTGATTTTCTCTAATGTCTAATTTTTTGTCACAAAATTATAAAAATAAACGTTTTCTACGATTCAAATGTATACCATTCAGTCAGGGAGACCTAGTTTTGCCTCAAAAAACTGAACCGTCCCCATGAACATTTCACAAAAACAGCTCAGTTGTCCTAAAATTGCTAGGTACCTCCCCGTTTCAGAAACGAGCTGATCAGAAACGGGAAGTTACTTCCCGTTCTCTCCCCGGGATCTTATTTTTCAGAAGCAAAACGAATTTTTAGGGCTAGAGAACAGTAAGCTTTAAAGTACAAAAGCTGTTTAATCATTTTTTTTCTCAGTTAATCAATTAATAAGTCGAAAGAATTGCTTTTTTTTTATGGTGATTCCAAATACTTAAAATTTTCGAACAACAAAATTCAGAGCTACGAGAATGAGAAAAATTGTGTACCTTCTCCCTGTCCCTATCTCTAACTTCGCTTATATAGATATACTGAATCACAATTGACTCCTAATCATTATGTGATTCTGCATAGGCCATTTAATATTAATCATTTCGGAAAATTGACACTTAATAATTTTCTTGCCCAAAAACAGACCTAGACACTTTGGAACGAGACAGTACTTCAGATCCAGACACTGAGAAACGGTCACTGCCTTGGAAAAATTTGTTTAAAGCTTTAATTTTGTAAATAATACTTTTTTGGCGAACCAAAATTTTCTCTGATTTTTCGTGCAGTGGTGTTCCATGGTCTCATGTAAACTGCAGGTTCGTAAAAAAAAATTTTTTTGACCCAATTTTGGTGGGACCATTCCCCTATTTAATTTTTTAATTTTCATTTTCAAATGCAGATATTTTTGCCTCTTATGTTTGGAGTACTTTATTTTGTCACCTTCACCAATGCTCATTTTAAGATCCCCTCTCGTCGTCAGAATTTCCTAGCTGTGTCCTCGACCAAATTAAGTAAACTGTTCTGAAAAGGAAAAAGAAAAATCACTTTTAAGACTGAGTTCAAAAATCTCTTGATTAGAATCTTATTAAAATAACACAAGAGAGGGAAATTTTCAAGTCACGTTTAGGAGGGAGTTCCACCGCCTTAGATTATTCGTTCTAAAAGACCAGAAATCGGTACTTAATTGTATTTGAACGGCGAGGTGCTTTTCAGGATATGGTGACTCAATAATTTGCATGGTTGAGTTTTGTTTTGTCTAAAGTGTGGAATGCAAAAAACAGCTTTTTTAGATATTATTTGAGGCCGGAGGTCTTTGCGTAAGCCCTCGAAAACATGTACCAGTTTAAAGATATATTAAACAGTAGAATTTCGTTCAAATAAATCCAAAGATACTTAGTTTTAGCTTAATCGGAAAAACTTTTAAGTAAAATGAACAACAGTCTAATTGTGTTGCGAGAGCAACACTTCGGTTTTGTCCCGTTTTCTTTTTTTTGCGTATGCCGCAGATCTCAGCTTATTCCTGGAAACTGGTAAGGGTCTAACCTGCGCGTTTTTTACGGAAAGTGTGGACCTCAGGCCGGATTAATGAATATGACATTACATTTTGAAAGCTCCGCAGAACTCTTGCCTGGGGCCAAAAAGGATGGTTTTTGCTTGTCCACGAGCCAGAGCCCATGTTGTGCGAAGTGAAGTGGAGTTATATAGCCTATGTCAAAGAGGAGTATCTGAAGTTGTGCAGCGAAGCTTTCGTTTCATCAAACCATGTTTCTGCTTTCGAGTGGAAAGCTCCGTTCTAGCAGGCAGGCACCACTTCAAATTGAAGATGGACTAAAATCTAAAGTGTTAAATATATGCGGCAGTTACCCGGCCCCACAGCCAGTATCTTCTTTGAGTGATAAATACAAAAATTTACAGAAGCAAAAATGTGGCATATTCCCACGGGTCCGAAAGTGCTGCCATCTATTGTTTCTACCCGTGATTTCATGATTTCATGATTTCTTCTCGTGATTTCAGCTGAGTTTATCATTTGGTTTTTCGGACTTGGGATTGCGGTAGAGAAATGGTATCAGATGTGCCTAATAAACTTTAAAAGTTCTCTCATTGCTAAAGAAATTGGAGCTTATCCTTTGCTCCTTTCTAAGTGGTGACGTTAGAAAGTTGGCCTACTGCAAAAAAAAAATCAACTTTTGAACTAAGACAGATGGAATTTTTTTTTGACGGCAGTCGATAGCTCTGGATGAGCTGATCAAAGTATATGACATCCATTTTTTGGTACAAAAATTCCTTCATGAGGTATAACAGTTTGAAAGTTTCAAGGGGTTGACAGCTTCAGTAGTAGGGTACACACTGAAAATAAATCCAGGCCGATACAAATTGTGAGACATATAGAGGACTTGTAAGCAACAGTCGGCTGATAGGTAATAATCACCTTCGGCAATGAGGGATTAGTAACTTTTGCTAGTTGGTGTTTCTATTATTTGTTTCCAGTGTATTTGATGGTAAAGCCAATTTGATTCCAGTGGTAAGACACGTAGGGGACTTGTAAGTAATAATCTGCTGTTAGGCTACAGTCAGCTTCAGTGATGAGGGGTTTGCAATTATGCTAGTTGGTATACCCATTTATTTGTTTCCGGTGAACTTGATGCCTATCACGGGAGAGGGACTTACAAGTAAGAATCGGTTCACTTTGGGCGAGAAACGGCTGTTAGCTCATAATCATCTTCGGCAATGAGGGGTTTGCCACTTTTGCTAGTTGGTGTACCTATTATTTGTTTCTGGTGTATTTGATGGTTAAACCAATTTGGTTCCAGGTAAGACATGTAGGGGACTTGTAAGTAATAATTGGCTGTTGGGTTACAATCATACAGCGATGAGGGGTTTGCAACTTTTTCTAGTTGGTGTACCCATTTATTTGTTTCCGGTGAACTTGATGTCTATTACGGGAGAGGGACTTGTAAGTAAGAAATTGTTAACTTCGGGCTAGAAATTTGTGCAAATTGGTGCACATTGTATTCGATCTCTTTAAATCTGACAGAATTAAGTGTTTACGCAACCGGTACAAACGATAACGCAAAACAATGAGGTAGTTTCGTAATAATTAGTGTCATCTATGGTATTTTAATCCTGAAAAGCTACGGATAGTTTATAATACCAACTAGGTTATATAAGATATTGTTCCAAGTTTTCATCCGTCACGATATCTACGATTGAAAAGGATTAAGTTCAATTGTCTGCAAAGTCAATTTAGTCCCTTCTTTCGATATTATTTTGTAGTTGTTGTTTTTTCAACCCTGAGGAATACCCTTTGGTCATGTGATAACTGATTGCGTTCTTGTCTGAACAGCCCGTTTTGAAAACTTCGATAGGCTGACAACTTCATCATTTAACCGATAGTGAAGAAACAAGCACAAACGAGAATGTAAAACAATGAGATAGTTTCGTAATAATTAATAGGATGTCATCTATGGTATTTTGATCCTGAAAAGTTAGGGATAGCATTATAATACCAACTAGATTATATAAGATATTGTTACGAGTTTTCATCCGTCACGATGTCTACGATTGAAAAGGATAAAGTTCAACAGGCTGCAAAGTCAATTTAGTCCCTTCTTTCGATACCATTTTGCTGTGTTTTTTTTCAACGCTGAGGAATAGCCTTTGATCATGATATTACTGATAGATATCGAAGGAACAAAACGAAAGTATTGCTCTCGCAACACTTTAGTCGGCGAAGCTGGACAAAGGTTGCTGCAACACTTCACGTTGCCCGGGCTTTCGATATTAGTCTTGTTTACATTGACATTGGCAGTCTACTTGAACAATGAATCAAGTGTAGAAAAATCAGTTTGATACTCTTGTTTAATATTGCTTAGCCTGGGATGATAGTTCTGTAAAAAGTGTCTGTACTATTTAAATGGAAAGAGGAGCTTTACTTCCTCAGAAAATGGACACCGACATCACCGTCTCTACAAAAGCACCGACTCTCTTCTAGAATAGCAAAAGCAGCGTATTCTAGAAAGCACCGTCTCTACAAAAGCACTGACCCTCATCTAGAATGACAATTAAATATTAAAAAATAAATCAATATGTTTAGCTTTTGATAGAGCTTTGGTTCAGATTTAAATATTTTAGGATATTACAAAGTAAATTAAATGTTCACCGGCAGAGGCACTGGGATTGATCGTAAACGTTCTCGCAGCTCGCGTTCTGGAGATGCATTTTAACCTGAATGTACTGACCTGAGAGCTTACGAAGGCTCTTGTATGTTGCTCCTATGTCCTTATTCTTGGTGGCCTTTTGAAGCTCGCATGCTGTGCTGTCAATTAAAGTCTTGTTGTTTTTGTGCAGCCTGGTGTTGCGCTCTTTATTTAATTGCCTAGCCTGTATCCTGTCGTCGCGCCGCAAAGATGTACTTCACGTCTGCGATCAATGATGGCGAGGGACTCGTTGCTAATCCAGTCTTTTCTTACTCTTCTTCATTCAAGCAACGCTAGTTGCAGCTGCAAAAACCTTCTCTTTGAAGAACTTCCACACACCTTCACTACCGTTGTACTGCTCAAAGACCTCAAATACTTTTGTTATCTCCACCTGGTATCGCTCAGCCAGAGCACGGTCCTTAGGGATGCAGTAGGTGTCAATTTTTCGAGATAAGTGGCTGTTATTTGTTGATTTGAGGCAAAGCCAATTTTGCTTGCAAACAGCCGACGGTTGGTGTCCGCGAGTTCAGCCTCTCGTTAAGTGTGACAATTCTACATAAACGACAGTCATCGCTGGCGTATGTTGTTGTAGTCAAGCATCTTCTTTGTTGATCAGCCATTGCTATACCAGGTAACTTGGCTATGTTGGATCTGTGGAACAACGTTCGTTTTTGCAATGTTAAGAGTGTGGGCCAGACAGCATTTCAGCATTCTCTCTCCATTGTCGTTTAAGCTATACACTGTTACAGCCCAACTGCAAAATCCCGCATGTCAGACTCATTTGAAATGCTAGCATTCATATCATCTAGGAGGAAAAGGTAGTAATGGAGAAGTAATGACGAGCTCAGAGCAATAGGGTGTTGAACTCACCCTTACTTTCTTCCTCGGCTTCATTTGTGGGGGCGTAACAGATAATAGTGTTGATTTTTCCATGTTTCCCATCGAGCCTTTCTGTACGGATCCTCGGCGATAAGGGTGAGAATGACAGGAGGGCTTTGCGTGCAGCACTGTCCAGTATAAGGCCAACGCTTCCTCCTCTCTTGCTGCCATCAGACCAGAGTTGTGTGCGGCCTTGGCCAATGTTCTCTCCGCCACTACCAGGGATGTGTTTCAGTGAATCCAGCTACTGTCCTTTATATATTTTTTTAAAGTTATTTGGCTAAAAGAAGCTTGGTTTTGTGTCAGGACGTTCTAGGTGGCCACATTAATGCCACCTTTGTCAACAGTGTTTAGAGGAGGTCATTTTTGGGAAGTCTGGGGCTAACAAGGGGTTTGAGATGATATATTCGAGACTGAATTTTCGGATTCATTTGTAGCAATAGCAGTTTCAGGAGGAGGACTGCCAAACAACTGTCGCTAAGTGCCTTGGGCTCTCTGCTGGCCAGCCGGATCTCCAGAGGCATGTGCAGGTTGTTCTTCATGTGCCACTTTGAAAAGGACCTAAGTCCAGACGAGTACCATTGCCTCCAAATTTTCAACTGAAAGACAACTGATAGGCCTACGCAAAGATAATACATTCTTCCTAAACTGAAGTCACTGGTTTTTCAGCCTACATGTTTTTATAGTTACTGGTTTTTACTGATTATTTTATTTTATTTTTCCTTCTTTTCTTCTCTTTTTAGCTTTCAGGTCCATTTTACTGTTTTCTGAATGTTAATAAATTAAATAAGAAGTGTTGGAAGTGAAAATAAAAAAGTGACATTAATATTAAATTATTTCGATAGTATCATGCATATAATGGAAAACACAAAATCGCAAAGAAAAGAAGAACGAGGACAATAAACAGCCACTGAAAATAGAAAATTATGCAAATATTTCGGT